>NC_092296.1:1942500-2040000 GCF_036320965.1 Panulirus ornatus
TAAATACAAAAATAAATTCCAAAGAAAAATAAATGACCTTTAGGCAAAATGATATACAAAAATATCTAATTACATGAAGCCATAAATGCCAAAAAAGGCCAAACTGAGCGAAAGAGGAGCCAAACAGCAGATCATAAGGTTGGGTTGCTGCGTTGAGCTACCCGGGTGACGTCACGAGAAGGGTGGAGCCTGGACACAAGTGATGGTCGGATAGTTTGTTGGGTACATGCCCCGCCCCTCAGATGACGTCATCCGTCACCCGGGTAGCTCAGAGTAGCAACCCTACCTTATGTTTTGCTGTTTAGCGCCTTTTTCGCTCAGTTCGGCCTTTCATTGCTGATATGGTCTAATTTAATTGAATGTATACATAAGATATCTACATTAAAGTTAATTTTCTTTCATGTTTCTATTTATATATATATATTTTAAAATATACATTAAAAGTAATTGTTTATTCTTATCAGTTTATTATATTTTTTTCCATAATAACTTACAATTCTTATTTTTTTTTTAACCATGACATGTAAATAATATATTCTCATTGTTTATTAATTTTGCTAAGAAGTTTATCCTCATTAATTCTGATCTCTCCTTGCTTATTTCATCTCTTCAAAGTTCCTTTGAAGTTAGTCATTAGCTGTTTAGTCAATTTATATCTTTTCCAATTTGTATATGTACGTTTCTCGTTCAATTTATACCATCTTCTCATGCTATATTCCCGTCTTTCTGTTTGAATCATATTTATTTATGTGCTCCACACTTCATGTTATTCAGTCACTTTATATATATATATATATATATATATATATATATATATATATATATATATATATATATATATATATATATGGGCACAAAACTTTCGTTCTCAGAGCTACCTCTTCCGCTCATGGAGGCCTTTCCTCGCTCATGACGGCTTCATAAAATGGGTTTTTGTGCCTATAAATCTTTTGATTTATCCATATTATGTTCTGTATACATAATTACATTTGATAAATGATTTAAAGAATGAAATCTTGATTCTTACAAAATGCTTTTCCAAGTTGTATCCATTTATCCTAGCATCGGCGTCCAATATGTTGCACAAATTGTCTATTTATCGTATTGTTTTTCACATATGAAAAATAAAAGAAAGAAAGCAATATAAACTTATAAAATAATAATAAACCCATATGAAAATAGCATTAAAAAAGACCAACATATGGTAAATTCAGGTAAATTATGAAAACACGAAATATAAATCTAAAACAACATTTATTAACAGATGATAAACATAAAATATATGTTCTAAATGAAGGAAAGAAATAGGAATAAAGAAATAGATGAGACAAACTAGTTGACCTCAGCTTACAGATTGAATTAATCGAATAAACATGTCAAGAAATTAATTTCTTAGAAAGTAATGAAAACAGCTAATAGAATACCATTCGACATAAAAAAGTATAAGTAAATAAATGAATGACAGCAAACCTAATGTATATGAAAGAAATATAATGCTCACGGGGAAGTTGAACGATGAGTAATACTTGAAATATGGAATATATATATATATATACACACGTATGATTGCAATTTTACTCGAGATAATTTATATACTTAGATTTTCTGCGAGATAAAATACTGGAAATAAGTATGCAATTTTAGACAATAATCTATATAAATTGCAAAATTTATTTCAAAATTTTGTACAAATGAATATACAAATAAATCTCAAAGAAAAATAAATGACCTTTAGGGAAAATTATATAGATAAATATCTAATTACATGAAGCCATAAATGCAAGGAAAGGCCAAACTGAGCGAAAGAGGCGCCAAACAGCAGATCATAAGAGAGGGTTGCTGCGTTGAGCTACCCGGGTGACGTCACGAGAAGGGCGGAGCCTCGACACAACTTACGGCGGGAAATTATGTTGGGTACATGCCCCGCCCCTCTGATGACGTCACCCGTGCCCCGGGTTGCTCAGAGTAGCAACCCTACCTTATGTTTTGCTGTTTGGCGCGTCTTCCGCTCACCGAGGCCTTTCCTGGCATATGACGGCTTGAAATCAAGGATATTCATTCCTATGAGTCCACGGGGAAAACCTATCGTGTTTCATTTTACCCATAATATATATATATATATATATATATATATATATATATATATATATTATATACATATGTATTTGTATATATAATAGGTTTTATTTATGTCATTCTCCCATGACCATTGTTATTTCTTTCATGTGTATATATTTTCTTGTTATCTATTTATTTACTGCTTTTGATAATGTTTATTGGCATTATCTTTGGCTGTTTTCATTACTTAGTAAGAAATTATTTTGTTTCTGACGTGTTTATTAACTGAGTTGAGCCTGTAGACTAAGGTTAACTAGTTTTTCTCATTTATTTCAAGATTTCTGTTTCTTCCTTCATTCAGAATATATATATATATATATATATATTATATATATATATATATATATATATATATATATATATATATATATCCTATAAACATTGATTTATCTATATTTTCCTATTTCTATCATTTTATCTAACCAGTATGTGATGGTCATTTTTTAATGTTATCTTCATATATTTTTATTCTTATTGTATATTTTTTTATCTCTGTTCTTTCTATTAATTTCCACATGTGAATAAATAGTACGATAAATGGTCAATTTCAGCAACATAAAAAATATATATATATACCGAAAATGATAATGGCATAAATAAAGATAATGAAGTGAAAGAATATATGATATAGATAAAATATTTAATCTACTTCATGAAATTTATGTATATATAGAATATGATATGCGATAATTAAGTGATTTATATAGGTACGTACACCCGAGTTCATTGTATGAAGCCGTCAAGAGTAAGGAAATGCTTCCGTGAGCGGAAGAGGCGCCAAACAGCAGATCATAAGGTAGGGTTGCTGCGTTGAGCTACCCGGGTGACGTCACGAGTAATTGATTATTGTTATCAGTTTATTATATTTTTTTGCATAATAACTTACAATTCTTATTTTGTTTTAAATTATATCATGTAAATAATATATTCTCATTGTTTATTAATTTTGCTAAGAAGTTTATCCTCATTAATTCTGATCTCTCCTTATTACATCTCTTCAAAGTTCCTCTGAAGTTAGTCATTAGCTGTTTAGTCAATTTATATCTTTTCCAATTTGTATATGTACGTTTCTCGTTCAATTTATACCATCTTCTCATGCTACATTCCCGTCTTTCTGTTTGAATCATATTTATTTATGTGCTCCACACTTCATGTTATTCAGTCACTTTATATATATATATATATATATATATATATATATATATATATATATATATATATATATATATATATATATATATATATATATATGGGCACAAAACTTTCGTTCTCAGAGCTACCTCTTCCGCTCATGGAGGCCTTTCCTCGCTCATGACGGCTTCATAAAATGGGTTTTTGTGCCTATAAATCTTTTGATTTATCCATATTATGTTCTGTATACATAATTACATTTGATAAATGATTTAAAGAATGAAATCTTGATTCTTACAAAATGCTTTTCCAAGTTGTATCCATTTATCCTAGCATCGGCGTCCAATATGTTGCACAAATTGTCTATTTATCGTATTGTTTTTCACATATGAAAAATAAAAGAAAGAAAGCAATATAAACTTATAAAATAATAATAAACCCATATGAAAATAGCATTAAAAAAGACCAACATATGGTAAATTCAGGTAAATTATGAAAACACGAAATATAAATCTAAAACAACATTTATTAACATGATAAACATAAAATATATGTTCTAAATGAAGGAAAGAAATAGGAATTAAGAAATAGATGAGACAAACTAGTTGACCTCAGCTTACAGATTGAATTAATCGAATAAACATGTCAAGAAATTAATTTCTTAGAAAGTAATGAAAACAGCTAATAGAATACCATTCGACATAAAAAAGTATAAGTAAATAAATGAATGACAGCAAACCTAATGTATATGAAAGAAATATAATGCTCACGGGGAAGTTGAACGATGAGTAATACTTGAAATATGGAATATATATATATATAATATACACACACGTATGATTGCAATTTTACTCGAGATAATTTATATACTTAGATTTTCTGCGAGATAAAATACTGGAAATAAGTATGCAATTTTAGACAATAATCTATATAAATTGCAAAATTTATTTCAAAATTTTGTACAAATGAATATACAAATAAATCTCAAAGAAAAATAAATGACCTTTAGGGAAAATTATATAGATAAATATCTAATTACATGAAGCCATAAATGCAAGGAAAGGCCAAACTGAGCGAAAGAGGCGCCAAACAGCAGATCATAAGAGAGGGTTGCTGCGTTGAGCTACCCGGGTGACGTCACGAGAAGGGCGGAGCCTCGACACAACTTACGGCGGGAAATTATGTTGGGTACATGCCCCGCCCCTCTGATGACGTCACCCGTGCCCCGGGTTGCTCAGAGTAGCAACCCTACCTTATGTTTTGCTGTTTGCGCGTCTTCCGCTCACCGAGGCCTTTCCTGGCATATGACGGCTTGAAATCAAGGATATTCATTCCTATGAGTCCACGGGGAAAACCTATCGTGTTTCATTTTACCCATAATATATATATATATATATATATATATATATATATATATATATATATATATATATATATATATTATATACATATGTATTTGTATATATAATAGGTTTTATTTATGTCATTCTCCCATGACCATTGTTATTTCTTTCATGTGTATATATTTTCTTGTTATCTATTTATTTACTGCTTTTGATAATGTTTATTGGCATTATCTTTGGCTGTTTTCATTACTTAGTAAGAAATTATTTTGTTTCTGACGTGTTTATTAACTGAGTTGAGCCTGTAGACTAAGGTTAACTAGTTTTTCTCATTTATTTCAAGATTTCTGTTTCTTCCTTCATTCAGAATATATATATATATATATATATATATATATATATATATATATATATATATATATATATATATATCCTATAAACATTGATTTATCTATATTTTCCTATTTCTATCATTTCATCTAACCAGTATGTGATGGTCATTTTTTAATGTTATCTTCATATATTTTTATTCTTATTGTATATTTTTTTATCTCTGTTCTTTCTATTAATTTCCACATGTGAATAAATAGTACGATAAATGGTCAATTTCAGCAACATAAAAAATATATATATACCGAAAATGATAATGGCATAAATAAAGATAATGAAGTGAAAGAATATATGATATAGATAAAATATTTAATCTACTTCATGAAATTTATGTATATATAGAATATGATATGCGATAATTAAGTGATTTATATAGGTACGTACACCCGAGTTCATTGTATGAAGCCGTCAAGAGTAAGGAAATGCTTCCGTGAGCGGAAGAGGCGCCAAACAGCAGATCATAAGGTAGGGTTGCTGCGTTGAGCTACCCGGGTGACGTCACGAGAAGGGCGGAGCCTGGATAGAACATTTGGCGGGAAAGTTTGTTGGGTACATGCCCCGCCCCTCTGATGACGTCATCCGTCACCCGGGTAGCTCAGAGTAGCAACCCTACCTTATGTTTTGCTGTTTAGCGCCTTTTTCGCTCAGTTCGGCCTTTCATTGCTGATATGGTCTAATTTGATTGAATGTATACATAAGATATCTACATTAAAGTTAATTTTCTGTCGTGCATCTATTTATATATATATTTTAAAATATATATTTAAAAGTAATTGATTATTGTTATCAGTTTATCATATGATTTGCATAATAACTTACAAATCTTATTTTTTTTAAAATTATGTCATGTAAATAATATATTCTCATTGTTTATTAATTTTGCTAAGAAGTTTATCCTCATTAATTCTGATCTCTCCTTGCTTATTTCATCTCTTCAAAGTTCCTCTGCAGTTAGTCATTAGCTGTTTAGTCAATTTATATCTTTTCCAATTTGTATATGTACGTTTCTCGTTCAATTTATACCATCTTCTCATGCTACATTCCCGTCTTTCTGTTTGAATCATATTTATTTATGTGCTCCACGCTTCATGTTATTCAGTCACTTTATATATATATATATATATATATATATATATATATATATATATATATATATATATATGGGCACAAAACTTTCGTTCTCAGAGCTACCTCTTCCGCTCATGGAGGCCTTTCCTAGCTCATGACGGCTTCATAAAATGGGTTTTTGTGCCTATAAATCTTTTGATTTATCCATATTATGTTCTGTATACATAATTACATTTGATAAATGATTTAAAGAATGAAATCTTGATTCTTACAAAATGCTTTTCCAAGTTGTATCCATTTATCCTAGCATCGGCGTCCGATATGTTGCACAAATTGTCTATTTATCGTATTGTTTTTCACATATGAAAAATAAAAGAAAGAAACCAATATAAACTTATAAAATAATAATAAACCCATATGAAAATAGCATTAAAAAAGACCAACATATGGTAAATTCAGGTAAATTATGAAAACACGAAATATAAATCTAAAACAACATTTATTAACAGATGATAAACATAAAATATATGTTCTAAATGAAGGAAAGAAATAGGAATAAAGAAATAGATGAGACAAACTAGTTGACCTCAGCTTACAGATTGAATTAATCGAATAAACATGTCAAGAAATTAATTTCTTAGAAAGTAATGAAAACAGCTAATAGAATACCATTCGACATAAAAAAGTATAAGTAAATAAATGAATGACAGCAAACCTAATGTATATGAAAGAAATATAATGCTCACGGGGAAGTTGAACGATGAGTAATACTTGAAATATGGAATATATATATATATATATACACACGTATGATTGCAATTTTACTCGAGATAATTTATATACTTAGATTTTCTGCGAGATAAAATACTGGAAATAAGTATGCAATTTTAGACAATAATCTATATAAATTGCAAAATTTATTTCAAAATTTTGTACAAATGAATATACAAATAAATCTCAAAGAAAAATAAATGACCTTTAGGGAAAATTATATAGATAAATATCTAATTACATGAAGCCATAAATGCAAGGAAAGGCCAAACTGAGCGAAAGAGGCGCCAAACAGCAGATCATAAGAGAGGGTTGCTGCGTTGAGCTACCCGGGTGACGTCACGAGAAGGGCGGAGCCTCGACACAACTTACGGCGGGAAATTATGTTGGGTACATGCCCCGCCCCTCTGATGACGTCACCCGTACCCCGGGTTGCTCAGAGTAGCAACCCTACCTTATGTTTTGCTGTTTAGCGCCTTTTTCGCTCAGTTCGGCCTTTCATTGCTGATATGGTTTAATTTAATTGAATGTATACATAAGATATCTATATTAAAGTTAATTTTCTTTCATGTTTCTATTTACATATATATTTCAAAATATATATTAAAAAGTAATTGATTATTGTTATCAGTTTATTATATTTTTTTGCATAATAACTTACAATTCTTATTTTGTTTTAAATTATATCATGTAAATAATATATTCTCATTGTTTATTAATTTTGCTAAGAAGTTTATCCTCATTAATTCTGATCTCTCCTTATTACATCTCTTCAAAGTTCCTCTGAAGTTAGTCATTAGCTGTTTAGTCAATTTATATCTTTTCCAATTTGTATATGTACGTTTCTCGTTCAATTTATACCATCTTCTCATGCTACATTCCCGTCTTTCTGTTTGAATCATATTTATTTATGTGCTCCACACTTCATGTTATTCAGTCACTTTATATATATATATATATATATATATATATATATATATATATATATATGGGCACAAAACTTTCGTTCTCAGAGCTACCTCTTCCGCTCATGGAGGCCTTTCCTCGCTCATGACGGCTTCATAAAATGGGTTTTTGTGCCTATAAATCTTTTGATTTATCCATATTATGTTCTGTATACATAATTACATTTGATAAATGATTTAAAGAATGAAATCTTGATTCTTACAAAATGCTTTTCCAAGTTGTATCCATTTATCCTAGCATCGGCGTCCAATATGTTGCACAAATTGTCTATTTATCGTATTGTTTTTCACATATGAAAAATAAAAGAAAGAAACCAATATAAACTTATAAAATAATAATAAACCCATATGAAAATAGCATTAAAAAAGACCAACATATGGTAAATTCAGGTAAATTATGAAAACACGAAATATAAATCTAAAACAACATTTATTAACATGATAAACATAAAATATATGTTCTAAATGAAGGAAAGAAATAGGAATTAAGAAATAGATGAGACAAACTAGTTGACCTCAGCTTACAGATTGAATTAATCGAATAAACATGTCAAGAAATTAATTTCTTAGAAAGTAATGAAAACAGCTAATAGAATACCATTCGACATAAAAAAGTATAAGTAAATAAATGAATGACAGCAAACCTAATGTATATGAAAGAAATATAATGCTCACGGGGAAGTTGAACGATGAGTAATACTTGAAATATGGAATATATATATATATACACACACGTATGATTGCAATTTTACTCGAGATAATTTATATACTTAGATTTTCTGCGAGATAAAATACTGGAAATAAGTATGCAATTTTAGACAATAATCTATATAAATTGCAAAATTTATTTCAAAATTTTGTACAAATGAATATACAAATAAATCTCAAAGAAAAATAAATGACCTTTAGGGAAAATTATATAGATAAATATCTAATTACATGAAGCCATAAATGCAAGGAAAGGCCAAACTGAGCGAAAGAGGCGTCAAACAGCAGATCATAAGAGAGGGTTGCTGCGTTGAGCTACCCGGGTGACGTCACGAGAAGGGCGGAGCCTCGACACAACTTATGGCGGGAAATTATGTTGGGTACATGCCCCGCCCCTCTGATGACGTCACCCGTACCCCGGGTTGCTCAGAGTAGCAACCCTACCTTATGTTTTGCTGTTTGACGCGTCTTCCGCTCACCGAGGCCTTTCCTGGCATATGACGGCTTGAAATCAAGGATAATTCATTCATTCCTATGAGTCCACGGGGAAAACCTATCGTGTTTCATTTTACCCATAATATATATATATATATATATATATATATATATATATATATATATATATATATATATATATTATATACATATGTATTTGTATATTTAATAGGTTTTATTTATGTCATTCTCCCATGACCATTGTTATTTCTTTCATGTGTATATATTTTCTTGTTATCTATTCATTTACTGCTTTTGATAATGTTTATTGGCATTATCTTTGGCTGTTTTCATTACTTAGAAATTATTTTGTTTCTGACGTGTTTATTAACTGAGTTGAGCCTGTAGACTAAGGTCAACTAGTTTTTCTCATTTATTTCAAGATTTCTGTTTCTTCCTTCATTCAGAATATATATATATATATATATATATATATATATATATATATATATATATATATATATATCCTATAAACATTGATTTATCTATATTTTCCTATTTCTATCATTTTATCTAACCAGTATGTGATGGTCATTTTTTAATGTTATCTTCATATATTTTTATTCTTATTGTATATTTTTTTATCTCTGTTCTTTCTATTAATTTCCACATGTGAATAAATAGTACGATAAATGGTCAATTTCAGCAACATAAAAAATATATATATACCGAAAATGATAATGGCATAAATAAAGATAATGAAGTGAAAGAATATATAATATAGATAAAATATTTAATTTACTTCATGAAATTTATGTATATATAGAATATGATATGCGATAATTAAGTGATTTATATAGGTACGTACACCCGAGTTCATTGTATGAAGCCATCAAGAGTAAGGAAATGCTTCCGTGAGCGGAAGAGGCGCCAAACAGCAGATCATAAGGTAGGGTTGCTGCGTTGAGCTACCTGGGTGACGTCACGAGAAGGGCGGAGCCTGGACAGAACATTTGGCGGGAAAGTTTGTTGGGTACATGCCCCGCCCCTCAGATGACGTCATCCGTCACCCGGGTAGCTCAGAGTAGCAACCCTACCTTATGTTTTGCTGTTTAGCGCCTTTTTCACTCAGTTCGGCCTTTCATTGCTGACATGGCTTAATTTAATTGAATGTGTACATAATATATGTACATTACAGTTAATTTTCTGTCGTGCATCTATTTGTATATATATTTTAAAATATATATTTAAAAGTAATTATTTATTGTTTTCAGTTTATACTTTTTTTTGCATAATAACTTACAATTCTTATTTTTTTTTAAATTATGTCATGTAAATAATATATTCTCGTTGTCTATTTATTTTGTTAAGTTTATCCTCAATAATTCTGATCTCTCCTTGCTTATTTCATCTCTTCAAAGTTCCTCTGAAGTTAGTCATTAGCTGTTTAGTCAATTTATATCTTTTCCAATTTGTATATGTACGTTTCTCGTTCAATTTATACCATCTTTTCATACTGTTATCCCGTCTTTCTGTTTGAATCATGTTTATTTATGTGCTCCACGCTTCATGTTATTCAGTCACTTATATATATATATATATATATATATATATATATATATATATATATATATATATATATATATATATATGGGCACAAAACTTTCGTTCTCAGAGCTACCTCTTCCGCTCATGGAGGCCTTTCCTCGCTCATGACGGCTTCATAAAATGGGTTTTTGTGCCTATAAATCTTTTGATTTATCCATATTATGTTTTGTATACATAATTACATTTGATAAATGATTTAAAGAATGAAATCTTGATTCTTACAAAATGCTTTTCCAAGTTGTATCCATTTATCCTAGCATCGGCGTCCAATATGTTGCACAAATTGTCTATTTATCGTATTGTTTTTCACATATGAAAAATAAAAGAAAGAAACCAATATAAACTTATAAAATAATAATAAACCTATATGAAAATAGCATTAAAAAAGACCAACATATGGTAAATTCAGGTAAATTATGAAAACACGAAATATAAATCTAAACATTTATTAACAGATGATAAACATAAAATATATGTTCTAAATGAAGGAAAGAAATAGGAATTAAGAAATAGATGAGAGAAACTAGTTGACCTCAGCTTACAGATTGAATTAATCGAATAAACAGGTCAAGAAATTAATTTCTTAGTAAGCAATGAAAACAGCTAATAGAATAAAATTAGATATGTAAAACGTATTTGAATAAAGGACAAGAAACTAAATATATATGTAAGAAATAAAATGCTCAGGCAAAGTTGAACTATAAATAATGCTTGAAAAATGGAACAAATGAACGTAGCCATTAACGTGATATATATATATATATATATATATATATATATATATATATATATATATATATATATATAAATTTTCTTTGTAAATATTATTGCAAAAAACTATGCAATTAAAGAAAATACACTGTATAATTTGCAAAATTTATTTCATAATTATGTATTTATAAATATATAAATAAATAACAAAGAAAAATAATTGACCTAGGGTAAAAATAATATAGACAAATATCTAATTTTATGAAGCCATACGAGCGAGGAAAGGCCAAACTGAGCGAAAGAGGCACCAAACAGCAGATCATAAGGTTGGGTTGCTGCGTTGAGCTACCCGGGTGACGTCACGAGAAGGGCGGAGCCTGGACACAACTTATGGCGGGAATTTTTGTTGGGTACATGCCCCGCCCCTCTGATGACGTCACCCGTCACCGGATAGCTCAGAGTAGCAACCCTACCTTATGTTTTGCTGTTTGGCGCGTCTTCCGCTCACCGAGGCCTTTTTCCTCGCTGGTTCTTGTGAATGTATAAAGATGATTCTAGTGAATGATGTACAGAGAGAGAGAGAGAGAGAGAGAGAGAGAGAGAGAGAGAGAGAGAGAGAGAGAGAGAGAGAGAGAGAGAGAGAGAGATAATATTACTTAATTAGTTGTCCCTTAAATGCATCCATAATCATAGAAAATGGTATTTAATCTGAAGAAAACTTATTTCTTCTTCCGCAGGTACTATGGTATTTTATTCCTTGTTTTCCCGTCGTTTCTGATTTTATAGTCGTTCGTTTTCCACAATTGTTTTACTAAATGCAAATTTGACTATAGCATCAACATTGACTAGAGTTTCTAGACTAGTAATCTCAAAATATGTCTGTAGCTTCAAATACCATCATGTTAGACTATAATCAGAGACAATCAAACTGTCTGTGATAGTAATTTCTACAAGCTGAAGAGATATGGGTATAGTGGACAACGCTGTAGGATAGATGCCCCAATTGTTTATTTTACCATCTTTATGTAGTATATTGTCATTGGTTTAGATCACAGTTGTACACGCTTTTGAAATAGCCGTCAGTATACTTGTACTGGGATATGTTACTTCTGTCTGGAGTTTCAGTATATATAGTGAGGTTCACTGATTGTGGCCGGAAGGTGAGAACTGTCAGTAGTTATTTCCTGATGTGGATAAGTAGGTTATAGTGTAGTTAGAGTCCTCTGTGGACTAGAAAAGACAAGTGTTGAAATCTTAGTATTAATCAATACTCTAGCCTGATGTGTCAGTTATTAATTTCAAGCCATCCAAAGGAAGGAACAGAGAAGGGGGCCGGGTGAGGATATTCCCTCAGAGGCCCAGTCCCCTGTTCTTAACGCTACCTCGCTGAGGCGGGAAATGGCGAATAGTATGAAAGTAAAGAAAAAGAATATATGTATATATATATATATATATATATATATATATATATATATATATATATATATATATATATATATATATATCCCCTCCCATCTTACTTGATCGCCGTTTCTCGCATTGGTGAGTTAACGCCACTAGAGCTGTACAAAGAAAGTATATGTCAGAAGTGAAGGGGAGACCAAATTGGAGTTCAGAGGAGTTAAAAATGCTTTAAGCGACTGGAGCCCAAATATGCATGTGGGTGCGAAGTGTGTATGGGAGGGTAAAAAACTGGAGCAATAAATAGGCTGATCCAAGGTACATAGAGCAGTCAAGGGAAATAGAGAGGTGTGTTGGGCTTGGATGTAATGGAAGTTCTGGTTTTGGTACATTAAACATTAAAACTTGAGTGGTGGATGCAAGCAATAAGGCCTGGCCATTCTATCATGCTGACATTGGACACAGAGGAAGTATGAAAAAAATCAAGAAAATAGCTCAGAAAAAATACTCACCATCAAGAGAGAAAAAAAAGTATAAATCAAAACTAGACATCATAACTAACCTAATCTGTCAAAAGCAAACTACAAAGAATGAACCATGATAACCACAACAACCAGCTCTGGTGCATGTTACCATCACAGTCACCAAGCAGACAAGAGACTCAAAATATGGAAACTAGCTCAAAGGGAGCAGTTGGAAATCTTGTAAAAAGTCGTATGCGAGAAACTTCATGCCCTTGTGCTGTTTGTTATTCATGAAGATGTTACAACTATCTATGCCTTGTATTACTTCACAGAGGTATATGACAATATTTCCGTCAGCTAATTAGCTATTTGTATCATAGCTATCATATGTCAGTGATGCAACGATTACTTTGAGTTTCCTCTGAGAGTGAAAACAGAATTTTTAGTTCTTACGGATAATTCCTGGGTAATAGTCACATAATCAAACAGAACAAAGTAAAAGACTGGATGACAGAGATAATATCAAAAAGCCATATCTTGGAAACATTTTTATTACTGTTTACAGTAACACCAGTGCAGCACAGCACATTTCTCAATATATTATATTGATATATAGAAACTCTGCAAGCCTCAGCTATAGTATATACATATGTCCCTACCTTCCCATATGCTCAGTTATGTAAATGTTGTATAAAGACTGGTATGTTTCATCATTAGGTTCTTTGAAACAAATTCAGCCTGAAGATTTTATCTGCAGACTGGGAAAATCTGTACCCGTCATTCTGGCAATAACTGTATTTACCTTTTTGAGGACAATAACCGTATTACCTTTTAACATCATTTTCAAGCACCAAAATATTGTACACCGAGATGCAGGTCAGAGAAATTCTGGAAATACATAGCTCTGGGGAGGATACAAAAATAATTGTTGACTGACTCGAAACTTACAATTGTACAGGATTATTACTTACTATGTGATGAATAGGAAAGTGAACAGCCAGCACACCTTGAGATAATTCTAGTTATAGTTAGGCATATTATTTTCAGTGACTTCTCTTCAAAAACTCTTAGGGAACAAGCAAATTACAGCAATCATAACATTAATCATTTGATGAATTTCTTTACTAAAAATTAACACTGAAAATATAGTTTAACATCATTTTACATTAAGTGAGATGATTAAACTCCCAGGCATTTACTTTGTCTGGTGGTCTAGGGTGTTAGTGGTCACTTCAACAGATGCCAACATTTAGTTGCAATGTACAATTTTTGCCTTCAACCAATATTAAACCCTAGCCTTCAAACTGTGATCAGTAGACTTTACCACAGACCAGTTGCTAAAAACAAATAGAAATTAACACATCTTACAAATACTTATAATCTGACTACTTTGATTTAGCAGTGAATAGCTTAATGTTTTCCTTATGGCATATTTTCCTAATCAATGTTGACTTATAAGAAGTCCAATTACAAACTAAGACTTGCAGAACTAGATCAAGATATAAATGTAACTGTTACAACTGCTGTTACCTTTGAACTGCAATATGTTATGCTAGCAACCACCAAAAAGTTTGAAAATGGCCAAGTGCTTTCTTGGATTATAAATGAACAGTTACATAACAGCAATTCTCTAGGAAGTCCTCCTAAAATTGAGACGGACAGCATGGGCTGTTCCACAACATACAATGATAAACCACAAAGTTATATATTTATACATAATCATATACACTGTACACACTTGAGCAAAACATTCGGATGAATTTGGTCTCT
Source organism: Panulirus ornatus (assembly GCF_036320965.1). Taxonomy (NCBI): domain Eukaryota; kingdom Metazoa; phylum Arthropoda; class Malacostraca; order Decapoda; family Palinuridae; genus Panulirus; species Panulirus ornatus. The sequence goes on from NC_092296.1 coordinate 1,957,384, forward strand.
GCAGTGAAATATGCTCTGAGTGTACTGTATATGCAAACTAGACTGCTTCAAATTAATGCCTTTATTGGCAGATTACAACTCAAATTTGTGTTTTAGCAGAAACTGCTGCTCCCATATAATCACAAACTATACATAATGCAAGACAGATGCATCTCTGAAAATGAAATTACCCACAAAAACTTCACAATATTTACCATTTATCCATACAGGTTAGGATTATTCTTTTCATAACAAGACATGAGACATTCTGGACACCATTCACCAAATGAAATTAGTGCATATACAGTATCAGACGAGGTCATTCATGTATGTATATACAAAGTGACAGTGCAGGCCTCTGCGAGCATTACTTCAGGGACCTGAGGACTTAATTCTTCTTATACAACTAAATCCAATCCTAAAGGCTGAATCTGGTATACCTACACCACCAAGACACGCATCCACTCTGAAGGATGCCTCTTCTTCCATACTGGGGTGTACTCTATGTGGGTGGCCGGGGACAGTATTGACTTTGTACTCTGCTGCTCCCATGAGGAGACTGTGCTCACCACTAATAAAATAAATTCACTTATTACCTAACAACAATTTCAATCTACAATGTGGGTAACTACACACCAGCCAACACACAATGTGAATTTCAATGCTCTCATCTTGAAAGCATTCACCACTAAACCAAGGCTGAAGTATTTATCACTATGTGGCTTCAAGATAAGCAATTTGTCTGGTCAGCTCGGAAAAAAAAAATATGCTTTGTAATTTATAAGCAATGCCATCTGAGACTTCAAACCACTTATCTTGTGAAGAAATACATAACAAATTCAAATCAAATACCAATAGATTACACTATGCTAATGAACATTACAATGTTGCTCTTAATAATGGGTATGATGATATATGAAATATGCTCACTCTGCCCACCACCCTCAAAATATTCAAAAACCCAAATGTAAAACTCGGAAACTTTGCTCAGCAACATCCATGCCAATCCATCTAAAAAGAGATATCCCATATTCAATTTTGAAATTCATCTTCCTTAAATTAATCAAGGCCATTTACCTGATAAGTAATAATCATAGAGGTTTATCAATTCACACAACTGTCTTCTCTAATGCATAAACAAGATGGAGTTCTCAATCATAAACTGAAGCATTTTCATATTTCTGGAAATGATTATTTCCTCAGATTAACAGACACTTGACAAGGAACATACATGCAAGCATGTATTTCATTTCAGTCATGCTTGCATTATGAACAAATTTTCACATTCACAGTATGGTCTAGTAATGAGCAACATTTTCAACAGAAGGGATCGCGCTGAAAGAATAAGTGATGCTATCAGAAACCAGACTTAATACAAACTGTTTGGCATTCAAATCTTACTTCTTACACAAACACTAATACTCGGAATTTCAAATAATTTCAGTATAATTAGGTTGATAAATTTCAAATATTTCATATCACATTTCCTATGTTAAAATTGGCATATCTAGAAATTGAATCAACTAATGTTTGTAAACTATAAAATTAACTGATGATACATCCAAGCTGCAGCTGTGGCCCCTGATGGACAAAGATAGCCAATTTTGTGCATACTAGAAATGCATTGTGAAAAAATGAATCAAAATACAAATAGTAATTCTGATGAGCCTGAAACTGACCCATTGCATTCAGATATTCACCACTGAATCACCCTATGTGATGCTTCCTCGTACAAGCTTCTTTAATTTAATCTAATCTAATTTAATCATCGCTATCCTCAATGGCTCATTCAAAATGCTATACAATATTGTCTAACATTTTTGAGACATGGTCATGGTAAAGCTGAGCGAGCATATGTGAAACAATAAAACAGTATGAATGCAGTAATGACATAATTGTATGAAAGTGAATTTTTGGGACAAAACCAATTTGATAAACATCAATGACCTAACACTATCATCATGAGGGTTTTTTTCCCATGAAGTGAAACTTAATATACCCTATACTTTGATTACTTTTAATATCATTAATCAAATAAGATATACAACACACTGTAATTAGGATATTAATTATATTCTGGATCACTTGATAAAATCTGGATAGAATGTGACAAATTCTAATTTATCCAGATTAATAATAAGATCTGAAACTGATTTGAAATACTATACAAATTGGCAGAATATGTTCACGTGACATAAATCTTGCATTTCTGTAAATTTTGTGTGATTAGTAAGTCAATGACTATCTTATCTAAACCTCACTCAATAGTAATTCAAACTTGCCCTGATGTTAAGGATTGCAGTAGTTACTTAGTTACTTTGGGTTTAAAATCAACTTAGAAATACTTCATTTTTAAAAAGAAAAAAGTTTTTATGAAAGGAAGCAAACTAATACAACCACCTGTTCTTTTCAAAATGCCCACTATGACTGTAACAGTAAATATGTATATCTACATTACGTACTGCTACATCAAAGAAATGTATGTGGTTTTAAAAAGATAAATTGCTTTGTGATCAAGTTACTCCATCTCAATAGCACTGTTACACATTGCTGACTACCCCTTACTGAGTATCCTACAAGGTAGTGAAATTACTATAAAACCTATCAAGCCTTATTTTTCCTCTCATTTATAACTCGTACTTCGGATACAGATTTATCAGATCAACACTTTTTTGCACTCAACATGTTTCCTCTCTTAATTCCCACCTATGCAGCATCTTAAGATGAGGAAGCAGTAACCTGGTTATATTCAGCTGTGAAAAAAATGCAATATTTTCCTGTATCTTTAAATAAAGCATGTTTTCTTTAACTAACTTTCACAACACTGCACTTCGTCTCTGAAATTAGATGTACCAGCTGGGCATAACCATACCCTCCATTCTATCTTAGAAAACCTCCACATAAAAAGCATCACAAAATCTGTTTCCCAAATCGTAGATGGTACTGTATAGATGCTTAAATTATTTTTCTTCGGCAGCTATTCCACATCTATAACAGTTTTATTCACCTAGCATGGATTACTGTATTTCTAATCGATTCCTGTTATTACTAACATCTGACTTACAAGCATCCAAACATTAACATATTTTCAGAGAGAGCTCTACCTCCCATGCCACCAAAACTTTCACTTTCAATCTCAATCATGGCATTTGCCATTTACTTTTTGTGGAATAAACTATATCATATTTGGTAACTATAAATAAAATGGGTTTATCATCAGTGAAAAAACAATGTAACACAAGTTCATCAATAGTGTGGCAGAGATCTTTCCAAAAACAAAAATAAATAAACATCTCATTTCTTATGTGTGTACTGAAATGAAATATGCCAAAATGCACAATAATGATAACAAAGAATTCAGATTGTAACATCATCATAATCATTAGGAAGGGCAGAGGAACATGTAAGCAGTGTTAACTTCACCTACCACCCTGACCCCCACAAAGCCAAAAGTTTCACATTCAACTTTGTTCATGGGATTGTCTATCTATTTTCTGTAGATGAATCATCATCTCTGTTAACTATGAGTGGTGGATTCCAAACTCTGAGAAAATGATGCCACAGAAGAATAATCCTGACATAGTAGAGGTTTCCAGAAAAAAATCAAACATCTATTTTTTGTTTGTACCAAAATACATTATCATTTTGTACAATATATATCAACAAACACAATACTGCAATATAAGTATCATAAAAAAAGGAGGAGGACTGAGGAACGAGTGTGCAGTGGTGCTTACTCCATCCTCCTCTTCAGCCACTAAAACTTTCAAAAGACTAACCATGGCTGACATATGTAATTGTGTTGTCATCTACTAATATTCATTGGAAATATACACTATAATAGCTTAATCATTAGTTGAACAAGCGTTTGTGGACTTGCTTGGAAACCTAACTACCACTGTGTCTCTGAAAAATCGAGTTCCAAGTTCTGAACAAAAGACAAATAATATTTTGGAACACAATAAATTTGCAAGGAGTGGATTCTATGAACTGCTTACATATCCAGGCAGGCTCTCCTTCCACCACTCCTGATTAGCCAGAGTGGAATAAAAAGCCTTCCACCTTACATTTCTTGCCACTGCCACCCTTCATCCAACCCTATCTATCCACCATGATGATGCTCAGCTGCCCTCTACCTGTTCTAGAGGTGTTATTTTAGCCACTACTCCCAAGAACTTTCTATGCGTGTCGTCTCAGGCACTAATGCATGAACTATGGCCTGCCACTGGCTGTTATATCCTAAACTTTGTGTGTGGAAACCAGCCACTTAAGGGTTGACTTTGATCTTTTCCCAAAAAGCTGTGAATTCTTTTCTTTTTCTTGTCTTTCCCTCTTCCATATAGCCTTCCACCTTTGGGAGACCTTTACAAAAACCTCAAGAGCTCAGATTAATCACTTAAATGTTCTTATAGTCTTCTTTCTTCCTTTCTTTCAAAATGACAATCAACGGAGCAAATTTTCTGCCCATGCAATGCACACACATACATATATACATTATTATTACATAAATTTAGAACCCCTTTCTCTGAAAGCATTCTTATAGCTTTAAGGCTGCCTTCCAGCAGCAAGGAAATGATAAACTACTTTGGAGTAAGAAGTTTCTTGACAAGACCATACTCTCATCAAAAGATGATGGTACAGACTTGGCAGCCAAAGGTGACTTTTCACTTACAACATAACCACACGTAGGCAGAGTGCATTACCGCAAATATATACATACATACATACATAGACAGGCACAAACACAGATATTACCTGTGTGTTGTAGAGGGCGACTGTATGGGGTGGAGCGGGGGGCTGGAAATCATCCCCTCCAGTTTTTACTTTTCCATAGGAAGCAGCAGAGAAGATGGCCAAGTGAGGATTTTCCCCTCTAAGGCTCAGTCCTCTGTTCTTAACACTACTACATTAATACGGGAAATGGCAAATATATATGAAATATCTCCCTTATCCCTGGGGATAAGGGAGAAAAAATACTTCCCACATATTCCTTGCGTCGTACAAGGCAATAAAAAGGGGAGGTAGTGGGGGGCTGGAAATCTTCCCCTCCTGTTATTAGTTTTCCAAAAGAAGGAACAGAGAAGGAGGCCAAGTGAGGATATTTCCTCTAAGGTTCAGTCCTCTGTTCTTAATGCTACCTCACTAACACGGGAAGTGGCAAACAAGTAAGAAAAGAAAGATATTAGGGCCTGAGTACATCATACTGGAAGATGTGCAGATTGCATGGGACTGAATGAACTGGAGCAATGTCATATAGGGGACAATGTAGTGGACCAGGTTATATGATATGGTTGGGAAATCAAGGGAAGGTCTGTAGATCATTGCTGTGGACAGGTGGCTCTGGTCTCAGTACACTGTCCATGACAGGCTGCTTTTTGTCTGTTCTTGGTGCTACCTCACCATTGTGGGAAACATGATCAAGTGAATATACCCATATAATTCTACAGCACTCAGGAAATCAGCCACACCCATAGATCATAAACCGTAGTGATGTGCGTGTGTCTATGTGGTGAGAGTACATAGCAATTGAGTAGCAAGTGCTAGGTGTTTTCATCGTGGTAGTTACATTGGGGGCACAAAGGATCTTGGGATATGTTGAAATAGTATTGGTTTTGTCATAGGAATGAGTGATGTCCATAGCACTGACTTGAAAGAGACTCATGTTTTTCTGGAAAGTGTATTTTCTGATGGGTGTATGTGTAGTGGGAAGGAGCTTCTGACAGAGCTGGGCAAGCTGAGAGGCCAGTTATTTAACACTTGTTGGGTTATTTCACTGTGTATGTGTTTTGTCAGTATTATATTTTGGGGGAGTAAGGGGATCTATGAACAGAAGTTGCTGAAGTGTAAGGGGTAAATTTTTACATCTTCTTGGAGTTGGTAGTACATTGTAGAGTGGTTTGGGTGAGAGAGGTCTAGCACTGACGCATATAACTAAGTGCTGCATATGATGAGGTGGGATTGCATTGGGAGGATCTTTGTTTCATTGTGTACGTGCTTAGTGTTTGTAAGGCAGCCAGTGGTTGTTCTGAGAGCACTAATTTGTGTTGGTAGCATCTTTGTTCAATTTGCTTTTGAGAGAATGGAAGACAAGGCAGATGAGGCATAGCTTGAAGTAGATTGCAAGTGTTTGTAGAGGACATTAGGGGATTCTTTTTCTTGTCCAAATATGGTGCAAGTAGAGGGAATTTAGTTTGTGTTGCTTGTGTGTTCAAGTTACAGGTATGGGAAGTGTATATTATGTGTGTTTTGTGTGGTGCCTAAAACAATTGGCGTGTTGTTCAGAAGTGATAACTGTCCATCCAGGGTGACTGAAGAGTGTGAGCTGATTGTGTTTGTCTGGGATTATAAGAGTGATTAAAGACCTGTGAAGATACAGACATTCTGCTTCGGGTAAGCAATCGTTCCAGATGTGTAATGAAGAGCTGTTAGTTTACTGTTGCCATTATGGCATCAGGGTGTTGTGATGTAATTGTGAGGTTGTTTCTCTACAAAAGGACCTTCATATTGTGGTTTGTGAGAGGTCCTGCAGGAAGAGACTAAAGAGGGTTAAAGAGAGAACTGATACTTGGGGGAACTCCTTCCCAGAATTTGAGTAAGAACTGCTCCTTGGGGAACTCCTCTTCAGAATTTAAATGTTTTAGAGGTTAAGCCTTTGTGAATGAATGTCATGGCATATCACTGGTATAGAAGGTGGTGTCAAGTATGTTTTGTGGATAGTGTCAAATCCTTTGTTGATGTCTATTACCACTACTACTGTATGGGAGAGGAGGACTAAGGTTAATTGAAGCCATCTACGATACATTTGGAGGTCAGTGTGCATCGTGGTGGTGGAGTGGGTTAAGTTTACAGCCATGTTGTGTGGGTGAAAAAGGGATGCTTGTTTTGTTTGATGCTGTTGTGAATAAGTTCATTGCAGAGTTTGGATACTGAGGAAAGAAGTAATATAGGGTGACGGGAAGCAGGGGAGTTGGTTGGTCTGGGGTTTTATGAGTTGTATTACCTTGGCAAGTCTTCAGATCTTCAGGACTGTACCATGTATACACAAGTGGTTGAAGATATTTGCAAGTGATTGTATTAGAAATGGGCCAAAGTGTTTTATATAAAAGTTTGATATACTGTCAGGGTCTGTAGCAGGAGAGTTTTTTAACGTTTTACTTAGACTGCTTGTACTGGTGGGAGCAAAGGGTAGGTGGGCAGTTGTTTCTGGATGGATTCTGTCAGCTTTTCAAGACTTTCCCATTCAGGTGTGAGGGTAGTCTGTGGATAATTTTTGAGAAGTGTCTCTATGTTTGTGTTAATGGGAATGGGTCAGTACTGCATGAATTTGGAGCTGGATTGTGCAGTGTGGATCTTTAATGTGTGCCAGAGTTGGATTCTGTGAGCCTTGTAGTTCTCTGTGTTGAGGAAAGAATGCCACTCTTCAGCTTGTCTTTCACCGATTTGATTAGTGACAGTGTTATTTAGATTTAGGATTTCTTCCCTGATTTCTTCTGACAGTGAATGGTTTTGTCTGAGCTTATTTCTTTGTTTTATGAGATGTGTAACTTGCATACCTCTCTATGCCCTCACGGTAAAATCCTTTCCTGAATTGGTATGAATATATAATTACTTATCTATATCTAACCATTGACCTATTTCTATGAAATAGTCTTGGTGTTACCCAGGACCTTCCTAAAGGATCCTGCAGCCCAATGCTGAGCTCCTTCCAGTAGCAGGGAAATGTATACTTCAATGGAGTGAGAAGTTTTTTGAATGGTTCTCTGAGAGACGTTTTCTAAAAGTTGTGGATGGTTTCACTTGAGTCTGGGAGCAAAAATGTGAGGTTGCTTCAATACTTCTCATTTTAGGAGGTTATCCAGAAATCTAGACGTCTTCACTTAGGTGACCATTGACAGGTAAGGGAGGCCACAAGAACTGGTAAGTGGCTACTTGATCATGCATTCTAAGCAACCAGTGCACCTAAAAATCTCATGTGTACCCACAGCTTTTGCTTCTGGGAGAATTCAAGCTTTCTCCTCCTGCTCCATTTTGGAAATTTTGCTTCTAGGCATTGTATTTCTTCCAACTTCGCTTCATGATGGTTGACTCTTATCTTTCTAAGGAGAAGAAAGCTTGAATTCTCTCCCAGAAGCAAAAGCTGTGGATACACATGAGATTTTTAGGTGCACTGGTTGCTTAGAATGCATGATCAAGTAAAAACTTACCAGTTCTCGTGGCCTCCCTTACCTATCAATCGTCACCTAAGGAAGACTTCTAAATTTATGGATAACCTCCTAAAATGAGAAGTATTGAAGCAACCCCACATTTTAGCTCCCAGTTCTGGGAGCGTTGAAGAATGTGTGGAAGTTGAGAACATTATCTCGGAAAGCAAAAATGGGTATGTCTGAAGGAATAGTGGTTCCAACAATGTTATATGGTTGTGAGGCATGGGCTATGGATAGAGTTGTGCGGAGGAGGGTGGATGTGTTGGAAATGAGATGTTTAAGGACAATATGTGGTGTGACGTGGTTTGATCGAGTAAGTAATAATAGGGTAAGAGAGATGTGTGGTAATAAAAAGTGTGGTTGAGAGACCAGAAGAGGGTGGTTCGAAATGGTTTGGTCACATGGAGAGAATGAGTGAGGAAAGATTGACCAAGAGGATATATGTGTCGGAGGTGGAGGAACGAGGAGAAGTGGGAGACCAAACTGGAGGTGGAAAGATGGAGTGAAAAAGATTTTGTGTGATCGGGGCCTGAACATGCAGGAGGGTGAAAGGAGGGCAAGGAATAGAGTGAATTGGATCTATGTGGTATACAGGGGTTGACGTGCTGTCAGTGGATTGAATCAGGGCATGTGAAGCGTCTGGGGTAAACCATGGAAAGCTGTGTAGGTATGTATATTTGCGTGTGTGGACGTATGTATTTACATGTGTATGGGGGTGGGTTGGGCCATTTCTTTCGTCTGTTTGACTGGTTGGTAAGGTTATTTAATGTATGTATGACTCATGGTGAGGTGCCTGAGGATTGGCGGAATGCGTGCATAGTGCCATTGTACAAAGGCAAAGGGGATAAGAGTGAGTGCTCAAATTACAGAGGTATAAGTTTGTTGAGTATTCCTGGTAAATTATATGGGAGGGTATTGATTGAGAGGGTGAAGGCATGTACAGAGCATCAGATTGGGGAAGAGCAGTGCGGTTTCAGAAGTGGTAGAGGATGTGTGGATCAGGTGTTTGCTTTGAAGAATGTATGTGAGAAATACTTAGAAAAGCAAATGGATTTGTATGTAGCATTTATGGATCTGGAGAAGGCATATGATAGAGTTGATAGAGATGCTCTGTGGAAGGTATTAAGAATATATGGTGTGGGAGGCAAGTTGTTAGAAGCAGTGAAAAGTTTTTATCGAGGATGTAAGGCATGTGTACGTGTAGGAAGAGAGGAAAGTGATTGGTTCTCAGTGAATGTAGGTTTGCGGCAGGGGTGTGTGATGTCTCCATGGTTGTTTAATTTGTTTATGGATGGGGTTGTTAGGGAGGTAAATGCAAGAGTCCTGGAAAGAGGGGCAAGTATGAAGTCTGTTGGGGATGAGAGAGCTTGGGAAGTGAGTCAGTTGTTGTTCGCTGATGATACAGCGCTGGTGGCTGATTCATGTGAGAAACTGCAGAAGCTGGTGACTGAGTTTGGTAAAGTGTGTGGAAGAAGAAAGTTAAGAGTAAATGTGAATAAGAGCAAGGTTATTAGGTACAGTAGGGGTGAGGGTCAAGTCAATTGGGAGGTGAGTTTGAATGGAGAAAAACTGGAGGAAGTGAAGTGTTTTAGATATCTGGGAGTGGATCTGTCAGCGGATGGAACCATGGAAGCGGAAGTGGATCATAGGGTGGGGGAGGGGGCGAAAATTTTGGGAGCCTTGAAAAATGTGTGGAAGTCGAGAACATTATCTCGGAAAGCAAAAATGGGTATGTTTGAAGGAATAGTGGTACCAACAATGTTGTATGGTTGCGAGGCGTGGGCTATGGATAGAGATGTGCGCAGGAGGATGGATGTGCTGGAAATGAGATGTTTGAGGAAAATGTGTGGTGTGAGGTGGTTTGATCGAGTAAGTAACGTAAGGGTAAGAGAGATGTGTGGAAATAAAAAGAGCGTGGTTGAGAGAGCAGAAGAGGGTGTTTTGAAATGGTTTGGGCACATGGAGAGAATGAGTGAGGAAAGATTGACCAAGAGGATATATGTGTCGGAGGTGGAGGGAACGAGGAGAAGAGGGAGACCAAATTGGAGGTGGAAAGATGGAGTGAAAAAGATTTTGTGTGATCGGGGCCTGAACATGCAGGAGGGTGAAAGGAGGGCAAGGAATAGAGTGAATTGGAGCGATGTGGTATACAGGGGTTGACGTGCTGTCAGTGGATTGAATCAAGGCATGTGAAGCGTCTGGGGTAAACCATGGAAAGCTGTGTAGGTATGTATATTTGCGTGTGTGGACGTGTGTATGTACATGTGTATGGGGGGGGGGGTTGGGCCATTTCTTTCGTCTGTTTCCTTGCGCTACCTCGCAAACGCGGGAGACAGCGACAAAGTATAAAAAAAAAAAAAAAAAAAAAAAAAAAAATATATATATATATATATATATATATATATATATATATATATATATATATATATATATATATAGCGTTAAGAACAGAGGACTGGGCCTTTGAGGGAATACCCTCACCTGGCCCCCTTCTCTGTTCATTCTTTTGGAAAATTAAAAAAAAAAAAAAAAAAAAAAAAAAATTAATTCATACTTGCTGCCTTTATTCACTCCCGTCACCACCCCACCACACATGAAATGACACCCCTTCCCCTACATGCGAGCGAGGTAACGCCAGAAAAAGACAACAAAGGCCACATTCATTCACACTCAGTCTCTAGCTGTCATGTGTAATGCACCGAAACCACAGCTCCCTTTCCACATCTAGGCCCCACAGAACTTTCCATGGTTTACCCCAAACGCTTCACATGCCCTAGTTCAATCACTGACAGCACGTCAACCCCGGTATACCACATCGTTCCAATTCACTCTATTCCTTGCACGCCTTTTACCCTCCTGCATGCTCAAGCCCTGATTGCTCAAAATCTTTTTCACTCCATCTTTCCACCTCCAATTTGGTCTCCCTCTTCTCCTCGTTCCCTCCACATCTGACATATATCCTCTTTGTCAATCTTTCCTCACTCGTTCTCTTCATGTGACCAAACCATTTCAATACATCCTCTTCTGCTCTCTCAACCACACTCTTTTTATTACCACTCATCTGTCTTACCCTTTCATTACTTACTCGATCAAACCACGTCACACCACATATTGTCCTCAAACATCAGATTTCCAACACATCCACCCTACTCCACACAACCCTATCTATCGCCCATATATATAAATATATATATACTTTCATACTTGTTCACTGTTTCCTGAATTTGTGAGGTAACACTAAGAACAGATGAAGAAAAGACCTTATTTACTCTCATCCATTCTCTAGCTGTCATGTGTAATGCACCAGAACCACAGCTCCCTATCCACATCCAGGCCCCTAAGACCTTTCCATGGCTGCTTCATAAGCTCTAGTTCAGTCACTTGACAGCATGTCACCCCTATACACCACATAGCTCTAGTCCAATCTATCCAGTGCATCCCTTTCACCCTCTTTACCAAGCACTCAAAATCTTGTCTATTTCATCCTTCCATTTACAATCTGGTTTCCCCATTCATCTTGTCCCCCAACTTTTGCTCAAGATTATACCATGTGAAAAATCTCCTTTGGAGAGACTGTCACTGAAAATACAGTCTTATCAAAAACTATCTCATTTCAAAGGAGTTCACATTTCCCTGCTATTGGAAGTACTGCACCCCTGGGCTGTAGGAAACTGTGAAAAGAGATCCTGTGTAACATCAGAGCCCCTTCTTAGAAATTGATTGTGGGGTAATCATACATATAATTAATGAATATAAATACATCTGGCGGAAAGAACACTACCCTCACATCTGCATGCTACAGAAAGTGACTAAGATAGTCAAGAGCAGGATGTTGGAAATCCTCCCCTTCTGTATCACTTTACAAAAGAGAGGAACTGGAGAAGGGGCCATGTAAGGATTTTTCCTCTTAAGGCTCAGTCATCTGTTCCTCATGTTATCTTGCTCATGTGGGGAATGGTTAACATGCAAGAAAGATAAAAGAAAGAAGCATATGCAACATACTTTTCCTTAACAGCTTCCCAAGTTGGGCATTATAACTTTCATACTTGTTTCCTTGAAGACTGCCTCTGCAGGAATAACCTGTCCTAAAATATCATACGTCATAAAGGGCTAACAGTATCTACTAATTCATATGAATACCAAAAATGCCACAAAAGTATATAATGTCATCATTCATTTGCATGCAGTGTGTGGTTTTTATAATTCTATCATTCATAAAATTCAAATACCTATCAGATAAATTTTTCTAGGATATCAAAACAATCTGCTAAACCCTGATATATCCTTAAAAAGTCTACCCGATACTGATGTGTATTTACAATGAATGTACTGTGTAGCATATGCCTACAATCAAACCTACAAGTACTGGACGCTCTAGATACACCATGACCAACTGTCAATTTTCTTTCCATAGACCCACAACTTAAACTAATGACATATCATAGCCATGAGTTTTGAAAAACCTGGGACATGAGGTGAAGGTTGATATCTGACTGAAAAAATGCATAAAATTCAGTCAGAAACTAATCAACAGATGAATAAACATGAAGTCTGAGACTATGAACCAATAAAGTGGATAACTCTGCAATCAATTAGTTAAATTTTAAAGTACTGTAAGCACTTAAAAGTTGTATAAATAATGTTTCATCAATCAAATAGAAATTTTCTTTACAGATTAAATAATTTACAGTTTACCAACCCTTTGGGTTCATCTATTTGTCTCTCATTTATGAGGAGACACCTACTCACTCATTTTTGAAGATCACTGGCTCCTATTAGGAAAGCTGAGGCTGTGACAATGGTTATGCTCATTACAGTAACAATGGATACAAGTCAATAATAAAGATCAACAGCTCATAAAAACAGATAATTTAATAATTATCATTTCTGTTTAAAAATTACAGACATCTGTCACACAGGTATTTCTGTATTAAGTTCTGAGGATGGGAGGCTGCTGGACGATAGTTACATAATAACAAGCAGATTAAACTTCTTTATGATCATATTACAGTCCAAGCTACAGCAGTGCATTCCACCGACTGAAAATTGTAATTTTCACCTAGACCTGCAGCCATCACTTGTGTACCATCTTAATTAAAGTGATGTATGGAATGCCTGCTACCCAAATTCACATCATCATGGACCTTGCACACTTTCCCCTTCTATATACTTCAATCTATTAGTTCCTAACATATACTTACAAACACACTCACACATGCACTACAGTTTCACCTAAGTAAATACCAATCATCACAAAATTTTCTGCTACCATCACATACACTATTAACAACACTGTAAACACCAAATAAGTTGTATAAAATTTCCCCTAAATCCCATAAAAACTATACATCAAAAATTTATAAAAACTGTAAATAAAATGACTGAATTTAAAGATAAAGATTTTGGCTATTTCACTATAACAGATACAACAAAACTGCTTTTCTGTATTCCCTCATCAAATACATAAAAAATTTCCTAAAATCTTGTTAAACAAGGCATGTAGATCTATACTATGACCTGCTCAACTTCTATATATCTTCATGTAATGATCTAAGTACCTAATTCAAAAGGCAGCTGAAGAATGGCATTAATATTTCTCTTGGCTCAAGATACTGGCAATATCTGACACCATGTGACTTCACTCTAAACATACAATACAGACCATACAATACTCATTCTTGCCAGAACTATCTACAGGTAAAAGCAACCTACAACAGCAATTGTAAGACAACCATCAAAGCCATATTTTGGTTAACGTATACAGAAATGACCGATAATACTGAGCAATGTCAGCACTCAAAAAGTTTTTTTCTTTTTGAAAAACTAACAAAATATGTAGTTGAAATATTTAGGAAGTATAACACAAATGTTGTCACAGTCATGGTGAAAATAATATTCATAATGTTGATACAATTATAAAAGAAAGAAATTTTAAGAGTAAGACAACCATTTCATGTACTGCCAATTACTCTCATTAAACTAAATTGGAAAATAAATAAAATTTTATCGTTTCTGAAAACTGATAACATTACCAAATTAATCTTCATCTTTTATACAGCGGAAATTCATCTATAACAAAATAAAACCGATCTATCCATATCTAACTGAGATTTGGTGAACTTGAACTATTAGTAATGGCTATCCTCTCACAGAAACAGCTTTGGTTTTAGAATAATTTGGCAGTTACCTCTTCACTGCCACACACTTTTCATATCATTCAGTCATTATATCATCTAAAGATATCCCTTCTTATGTAAGAGTACAATAAGTTCTTACAAGTGAAACAGGCATCTGCTTGTAGCAGCTAATGTTTGGATGAATATTCATTGCAATAACAATATGAATGTTTATAAGTAATTAAGGCAACATGTATTTCTTTGAATTATAAAAGAAATATGGCATAATTAATCAATTCTTTAACAGGCCTTTAAATAATTCTCAACATGAATTACATAATACAGCTGTGAGGTAGTGGGCAGGTAGCCAGTCAATTATATGAAATAAACTTGAGGCAGAAAACAATGAATGATGCAATAATATACCACAAACAAATTCTTGGAATGATGATGAAGTAGTCTACTTTGCTCAGACAACAACTATCAATATTGTCAACACATATGGACGCTTAAGACCAGTATAAATGATTAAAACACTTAACCTCAATTATTCAAAATTTCACAATTCCTGGATTTCCAAAATTTTAATATTACTGTCTGAAATCATAAAATATAAGAGAACTTGCATGATTCTTCTGTTAAATTCATTTAAATCATTTTGAATAATGGAGGTCTCCATTTTTTTAAAACTCATTAAGCTTCTTACATATCCACTTATTCATCTACTCTGGTACAATGGGCTTGGTGTAATCTAATACTTTTGTATACATGTCTTCGGTAATTTTGAAAAAGAAAAAAACTGGTTAATAAGCCTAAGTGAATTCTAATCATGAGTCAAGATCTTCAGTTCTTATCTTGAAAGACGGAACACTATTCTCCTGTTTCAGTTCATTCCTCACTTGCTGTTGTCTATAGTGCTTACTCAATACTTTTGATCTTTGCAGCAAATGAATGCTGAAACATTCACCTCTACTCCTGGCAGTTATTTTCTCATAATAAAATTCATCCTAATATCCAAATGAAAATAGGTACGTATGTTACAACTTCAATCAATATATAAGCCTATAATCTCACAAAACACACATATTTCTCATTTATATCTTAATAAGGCTTAAAATTCCCTGGAAGCTAAGGTGAACACATTTTTTACTCATCAAATTCACCTGCAATAAATGTTACAAGTGGTATGTTCAGCCTACTTACTTTTTGGTAGGCTTAATGAAGAAAAGGATGATGCAGGGGCAATGTTAATTACAATGCATTCTCACTCTTATCGTTGTAATGACAATTTTCTCATTTACTATACTATCACCACAGTTATAAGAACTAGCTACTAAAACTGTTGTGAGCATCTATGACTGATGATCTAATAATGAACAATGAGTTGAATTATTTTCATGATCCCATTATATACTGCCAATTTTGTGGTAACCTCTCAAAATTAATCTCCAGCTATACTTTTTCATTCATCATCAGAGCAAAGCAACTAATTTGGCGCGCTAAATTATCCTGCTTGGCGGTCTTAGGTATTTGTAAACACCTCAATTTCATTTTGATTATCAGAATCACACTCATCAGCTCCCAGACAAATGTCAGTCTTATCACAAAACATCAATACTATGTGCATGTATATGCTGTCATAAACTGGATATGAGCCGGTATAAATTTGTTCATCAGCAACATGTTTCTGAACAAGCTACCTCCTTTGTATTCTGTTACTTTTTAATGGCAGTTTGAAATATCTTTCAACTTTTTCAAATGACTTTTCTACCATTGACACTCATTTTTGCTTTTCCTCTGGACTGCAAAAACTTGTTTCTCATAACTTAATTTCAAATCCAGATGTACACTACATACCATTTGCATTTTATCACTTTCCAAGCATCACCACAAATTCACGTATATGAGTTAGTCATGATTAAACTCAAAATACACTAGATACATACTGACTTAACAGTCCTTGGCCAGGTCCTGGTCATACAGTTTCATCTTGTGAAAGTACAAAAGAATTATTATTTTGCAGTATGTCTTTTTCAGTAACTTACTCATGTTTCAATGAATATGAGCACAATTTTGTTTGGAGTTCAGTGAGAAGATGTGGTGGTAAAATTTCTTTCACTGAGCTCACATTATCCAAGTTATCAATGTTTGAAACGTAATCTAACAACTGTGTCAGAACATC
Organism: Panulirus ornatus; assembly: GCF_036320965.1. Lineage (NCBI taxonomy): Eukaryota > Metazoa > Arthropoda > Malacostraca > Decapoda > Palinuridae > Panulirus > Panulirus ornatus. The sequence goes on from NC_092296.1 coordinate 1,973,865, forward strand.
TATTTCAACATTTGATAGCTCTTCTGAGAAGAGGTCCGAGAAGGGTGATTGGGAACTTTCTGGAGAAGAGATAGATGCATCTGAATATGGAGAAGGTGCAGCCATAGGCGAAGGTAATGGCATGTCTGCCACAGGTATCATATTTGGTTGTTTGACAGAGATGTTTGGTGATGGTACTGCAGAGGGAGGGGTATATGGTGCAACTGGAACCATATGGGGTGTCTGAGGGGACATCATTATATCAGTTGAATGATCTGACTGATGCATGGATGGCACCGAGTGTGGAGACAGTCTCATACTGGAGGTATGTGAAGGTGAGGGTGGTAGCATATCAAATGAATCTGTGGATTCCATTGGAGAAGTTGGAAAAGTACAACCTGTTGTTGCTTGTGGGGGTGATGGTGTGGACTGATACAGTTGCTGACCATGAGGTAGATGCTGCTCTGGCTGCAGCTGAGGGTTATAGTGACTGTTTGGACTAGGAAGCAAATTTGGTGGCACAGTATTATTTGACAGAGGGGATGGTAAATCTTGTGTATCACAGCCTTCATCAACACGCTCTTGCTTTATTTCAACTGTACGCCGCTTAGAGCCCGTTCGGTGATGCTTAGTCTGCTGTGTTCTAGTTTTTGGGCTGGTGGAGAGTATATTATCATTTGTGCTTACAGTGTTGCCAGCACCAATTTTCTTGACAATTTGTATAATGAATGGAAGGAGTGATGGAGCTCGTAAATGTACGGAGGAGCTATTCATCTGATCCATAATTTTCTGCATAATTTTCTGGTAAGTGTGGTCACTGACTCCACCTGTGGCTTCCAAACGAGCACGCTTGTGGGCAGCTGCAGTTTGTAATGCATCATCACTCTGCAGGTTACACTCCTCCTTAACTTGGACATCTTCAACTGCGGTATTATACTTCCCTTCATCATTTGTTTCCATTGGAGATACTGAAGATGATGTGGGAGACTCAGTTTTATGTAAGAGTGATGATAAGGTAGGAATATTTGATGTGACACCCTGCTGAATACGCATTTGGCTTGTACGCTCTGCTAACTCCCGAATATCTGCAAGGGATACAATTACTTTAGGAAACATTAGGGCCGACTGCTCCTTATACTTCCATCCTACATATTTGTGTAAAATACGAGTGTATCGATCCTGGAGAGCCTGAATGGTATCCTTTGCCTCTAACCCCATTAGTTCTGGGGAATAGAGGGCTACTAATATAAGTATCATTGCCATTGTCTCATCAGGACAAACCTGTTGAAATTTACGAAAGAAATGTTCCACACGTGTCATCAACTCAGCAGGTACAAAGCGCTCAACATTTTGTGATGTCACATTCGGCACAAAGCCAGATCTGGAAATGCCTTTGCTTGGCCACCTACCAGTATCAGAATCATAAACAACAGATCCCATTATGATACAGGCAGATGTAATTGCTGTTTTCAGAAGCAGTGCCTGATCAGAGCTCGGGAGATCGGCAAATTCACGGAAAAGAGAAAAAAAATAGCCAATCCTCTGACAAAAAGTCATCCATGGTGACATGACTCCTGATGGTCCATCTTGTGGGCAATTTTCTTCATATGGGACATCTTGGTAAGCTTTTTTATATAATGAAACAATAATGGAAATCTCTGTTTGCTCTTCCTCAGTTAATGTGTATTTTTCTGTACTACTGGTAACACTAAATTTCTTTTGTTCTTCCTTCATCTTCTTCTCCTGTCGCTGTTGCATCATCTTTCGCCGCTCTTCCTCTGTCATTACCCAGCCTTTCTCCATACCAATCGACAGACATTTCTGAAATCTAAAGAAAATTCTTTTTTTAATATTTTGCATTACAATGTGAACTCTTGGGATAATAAAAGTGTACAAACTGTCCTAAACCTTGGCACAACCTTTCCTATCCACCAAGGTCAAATCACCAAACACAGAGGTTAATTACTCCTTAGTGACAAGCCACATGCTTCCTTATCTGAAGCAAATGTACATTAGCTTGGCTGGCAGTAACCACCCTATCCATAAGTGATGGCATATCTACTTTCTGGCAGTAAACTAGCTAGTTCCTTATTCTTATGTCCAATCTAAGAAACACATCGATGATAGGTTTATAAGCTGGCAGCTACTGTATTTAAATAATTCATGTTTAACATGTAATCATTTTCTACACTTCAGATATGTACAAGCATACCCCTTAAACTACAAAGTCAGCCAATCCAGGTGAGGGGATGTCCCTCAAAAATCTTCAATATCATACGTAATATGTGGAACTTATATAAGGCACATTTTTGCTAACCAATAACAATGGTATGCAACCATATATGAAAGCATTATCTGGAAGAAAACAAAAGCAACCTCAACAAAAAATACTAGTATACATAGTATACATATCTATCCCTGGGGATAGGCGAGAAAGAATACTTCCCACGCATTCCCCACGTGTCGTAGAAGGCGAGTAAAGGGGACGGAAGCGGGGGGGCTAGAAACCCTCCCCTCTCTGTATTTTAACTTTCTAAACGGGGAAACAGAAGAAGGAGTCATGCAGGGAGTGCTCATCCTCCTCGAAGGCTCAGACTGGGGTGTCTAAATGCATGTGGATGTAATCAAAATGAGAAAAAAGGAGAGATCGGTAGTATGTTTGAGGAAAGGAACCTGGATGTTTTGGCTCTGACTGAAACGAACTCAAGGGTAAAGGGGAAGAGTGTTTTGGGAATGTCTTGGGAGTAAAGTCAGGGGTTAGAATGAGAGGACAAAAGCAAGGGAAGGAGTAGCACTACACCTGAAACAGGAGTGGTAGGAGTATATGATAAAGCGTAAAAAAGTAAACTCTTAGACTGATATGGGTAAAACTGAAAGTGGATGGAGAGAGATGGGTGATTATTGGTGCATATGCACCTGGGCATGAGAAGAAAGATCAAGAGAGGCAAGTATTTTGGGAGCAGCTGAGTGAGTGTGTTAGTAGTTTTGATGCACGAGACCAGGTTATAGTGATGGGTGATTTGAATGCAAAGGTGAGTAATGTGGTAGTTGAGGGAATAACTGGTGTACATGGGGTGTTCAGTGTTGTAAATGGAAATGGTGTAGAGCTTGTAGATTTATGTGCTGAGAAAGGACTGGTCATTGAGAATACCGGGTTTAAAAAGAGAGATATACATAAGTATACATATGTAAGTAGGAGAGATGGCCAGAGAGTGTTATTGGATTACGTGTTAATTGATAGGCATGCGAAAGAGAGACTTTTGGAAGTTAATGTGCTGAGAGGTGCAACTGGAGGGATGTCCGATTATCATCTTGTGGAGGCGAAGGTGAAGATTTGTAGAGGTTTTCAGAAAAGAAGAGAGAATGTTGGGGTGAAGAGTGATGGGAGTAAGTGAGCTTGGGAGGGAGACTTGAGTGAGGAAGTACCAGGAAAGACAGAGTACAGAATAAAAAAATGTGAAAACAAAGGACGCAAGGGGAGTGGGGGAGGAATGGGATGTATTTCGGGAAGCAGTGATGGCTTGTGCAAAAGATGCTTGTGGCATGAGAAGCGTGGGAGGTGGGCAGATTAGAAAGGGTAGTGAGTGGTGTGATGAAGAAGTAAGATTATTAGTGAAAGAGAAGAGAGAGGCATTTGGACGATTTTTGCAGGGAAATAATGCAAATGAGTGGGAGATGTATAAAAGAAAGAGGCAGGAGGTCAAGAGAAAGGTGCAAGAGGTGAAAAAGAGGGCAAATGAGAGTTGGGGTGAGAGAGTATCATTAAAATTTAGGGAGAATAAAAAGATGTTTTGGAAGGAGGTAAATAAAGTGTGTAAGACAAAGGAAAAAATGGGAACATTAGTGAAGGGGGCAAATGGGGAGGTGATAACAAGTAGTGGTGATGTAAGAAGGAGATGGAGTGAGTATTTTGAAGGTTTGTTGCATGTGTTTTATGACAGAGTGGGAGATATAGGGTGATTTGGTTGAGGTGGTGTGCAAAGTGAGAAGGTTTGGGAGAATGATATGGTAAACAGAGAAGAGGTAGTAAAAGCTTTGCGGAAGATGGAAGCCGGCAAGGCGGCGGGTTTGGATGGTATTGCAGTGGAATTTATTAAAAAAGGGGGTGACTGTACTGGTGACTGGTTGGTAAGGTTATTTAATGTATGTATGACTCATGGTGAGGTGCCTGAGAACTGGCAGAATGCTTGCATAGTGCCATTGTACAAAGGCAAAGGGGATAAGAGTGAGTGCTCAAATTACAGAGGTATAAGTTTGTTGAGTGATTGGTTCTCAGTGAATGTAGGTTTGCGGCAGGGGTGTGTGATGTCTCCATGGTTGTTTAATTTGTTTATGGATGGGGTTGTAAGGGAGGTAAATGCAAGAGTCCTGGAAAGAGGGGCAAGTATGAAGTCTGTTGGGGATGAGAGAGCTTGGGAAGTGAGTCAGTTGTTGTTCGCTGATGATACAGCGCTGGTGGCTGATTCATGTGAGAAACTGCAGAAGCTGGTGACTGAGTTTGGTAAAGTGTGTGGAAGAAGAAAGTTGAGAGTAAATGTGAATAAGAGCAAGGTTATTAGGTACAGTAGGGGTGAGGGTCAAGTCAATTGGGAGGTGAGTTTGAATGGGGAAAAACTGGAGGAAGTGAAGTGTTTTAGATATCTGGGAGTGGATCTGTCAGCGGATGGAACCATGGAAGCGGAAGTGGATCATAGGGTGGGGGAGGGGGCGAAAATTTTGGGAGCCTTGAAAAATGTGTGGAAGTCGAGAACATTATCTCGGAAAGCAAAAATGGGTATGTTTGAGGGAATAGTGGTTCCAACAATGTTGTATGGTTGCGAGGCGTGGGCTATGGATAGAGATGTGCGCAGGAGGATGGATGTGCTGGAAATGAGATGTTTGAGGACAATGTGTGGTGTGAGGTGGTTTGATCGAGTAAGTAACGTAAGGGTAAGAGAGATGTGTGGAAATAAAAAGAGCGTGGTTGAGAGAGCAGAAGAGGGTGTTTTGAAATGGTTTGGGCACATGGAGAGAATGAGTGAGGAGAGATTGACCAAGAGGATATATGTGTCGGAGGTGGAGGGAACGAGGAGAAGAGGGAGACCAAATTGGAGGTGGAAAGATGGAGTGAAAAAGATTTTGTGTGATCGGGGCCTGAACATGCAGGAGGGTGAAAGGAGGGCAAGGAATAGAGTGAATTGGAGTCATGTGGTATACAGGGGTTGACGTGCTGTCAGTGGATTGAATCAAGGCATGTGAAGCGTCTGGGGTAAACCATGGAAAGCTGTGTAGGTATGTATATTTGCGTGTGTGGACGTGTGTATGTACATGTGTATGGGGGGGGGGGTTGGGCCATTTCTTTCGTCTGTTTCCTTGCGCTACCTCGCAAACGCGGGAGACAGCGACAAAGTATAAAAAAAAAAAAAAAAAAAAAAAAAGTTTGTTGAGTATTCTTGGGAAATTATATGGGAGGGTATTGATTGAGAGGGTGAAGGCACTTACAGAGCATCAGATTGGGGAAGAGCAGTGTGGTTTCAGAAGTGGTAGAGGATGTGTGGATCAGGTGTTTGCTTTGAAGAATGTATGTGAGAAATACTTGGAAAAGCAAATGGATTTGTATGTAGCATTTATGGATCTGGAGAAGGCATATGATAAGAGTTGATAGAGATGCTCTGTGGAAGGTATTAAGATTATATGGTGTTGGAGGTAAGTTGTTAGAAGCAGTGAAAAGTTTTTATCGAGGATGTAAGGCATATGTACATGTAGGAAGAGAGGAAAGTGATTGGTTCTCAGTGAATGTAGGTTTGCGGCAGGGGTGTGTGATGTCTCCATGGTTGTTTAATTTGTTTATGGATGGGGTTGTTAGGGAGGTGAATGCAAGAGTTTTGGAAAGAGGGGCAAGTATGCAGTCTGCTGTGGATGAGAGAGCTTGGGAAGTGAGTCAGTTGTTGTTCGCTGATGATACAGCGCTGGTGGCTGATTCATGTAAGAAACTGCAGAAGCTGGTGACTGAGTTTGGTAAAGTGTGTGAAAGAAGAAAGTTAAGAGTAAATGTGAATAAGAGCAAGGTTATTAGGTACAGTAGGGTTGAGGGTCAAGTCAATTAGGAGGTAAGTTTGAATGGAGAAAAGCTGGAGGAAGTGAAGTGTTTTAGATATCTGGGAGTGGATCTGGCAGCAGATGGAACCATGGAAGCGGAAGTGAATCATAGGGTGGGGGAGGGGGCGAAAATTCTGAGAGCCTTGAAGAATGTTTGGAAGTCGAGAACATTATCTCAAAAAGCAAAAATGGGTATGTTTGAAGGAATAGTGGTTCCAACAATGTTGTATGGTTGCGAGGCGTGGGCTATGGATAGAGTTGTGTGCAGGAGGGTGGATGTGCTGGAAATGAGATGTTTGAGGACAATATGTGGTGTGAGGTGGTTTGATCGAGTAAGTAATGTAAGGGTGAGAGAGATGTGTGGAAATAAAAAGAGTGTGGTTGAGAGAGCAGAAGAGGGTGTTTTGAAATGGTTTGGTCACATGGAGAGAATGCGTGGGGAAAGATTGACCAAAAGGATATATGTGTCAGAGGTGGAGGGAACGAGGAGAAGTGGGAGACCAAATTGGAGGTGGAAAGATGGAGTGAAAAATATTTTGAGTGATTGGGGCCTGAACATGCAGGAGGGTGAAAGGCGTGCAAGGAATAGAGTGAATTGGAACGATGTGGTATACCGGGGTCGATGTGCTGTCAGTGGATTGAACCAGGGCATGTGAAGCGTCTGGGGTAAACCATGGAAAGTGTGTGGGGCCTGGATGTGGAAAGGGAGCTGTGGTTTCGGTGCATTATTACATGACAGCTAGAGACTGAGTGTGAATGAATGGGGCCTTTGGTGTTTTTCCTAGCGCTACCTCGCACACATGAGGGGGAGGGGGTTGTTATTCCATGTGTGGCGAGGTGGCGATGGGAACAAATGAAGGCAGACAGTGTGAATTATGTACATGTGTATATATGTATATGTCTGTGTGTGTATGTATATGTGTACATTGAGAGGTATAGGTATGTATATTGTGCGTGTGTGGACATGTATGTATATACATGTGTATGTGGGCGGGTTGGGCCATTCTTTCGTCTGTTTCCTTGCGCTACCTCACTAATGCGGGAGACAGCGACAAAGCAAAATATATAAATAAAAAAGAAATTTAGAAAATATGGTGTAAGGTTAAAAATCAGTGATCTACTGTGACTTTCAGGATTACCATGTACTGGCCATTTTAAATCTGACTACAAACTCCCTAAACTAAACATAGAAAGGACAAGTTCATTAACCATAATGTTACTTGGGACCACAAAACAAGACAGATGCAGTGAATGAATCAATGACAAGCAAAGTTATTCTGAATGAAATGCAGCCAAGCACGAAGCCACTAAAGTGTTTTGTTAACACGGGTGAAGTACACATGGAGACATTCTTCTGTGATAAATTACCTAAGGAGTAAAGTAAATAATCAATTATAGTAATACTGTAACATTGTGGGAGCTTGTGTTTAAGGTCAACGGAAAGATATCAGAATATGTGTAAGATGTGAGGCTGTATGCACTAAACCTACCTCATGCAAATGGGGAAAAAAATGTCAGGGAAGTACACCTATGCCTTCCACCCCATTAACTGTCTTGATCACCTACGCCTTCCACCCCATTAACTGTCTTGATCATTGTAACATTACAAAGCTAATCAACTCACTGTAATGTTTGCAGGAAGGCTTTTGAGTATGAAAGAATTTTCCTCGACATTAGAAAAGTGAGCTCAGGAAATACCACTACCATCCTAATCAATGCTCACCTAAATATTACCATGCTAGTCCCCAATAAGTTGTGAGGGGTATGTGGAGGAATGGCACCAATGACTGATAACTGTTAAGCATCTGTTTTAATTAAGTCATTACAAATGCTATTAGTACTGTTGAAGTCAGTAAGATCAATAAATACTTAATCACATCTAAAGTCCAACTGGGCTTAGACATACAACCATTAACCACAGTTCAATGGCTTGCTGTCAAAAAAAGAAAAAAAAAAAAAAATCATACCTCAGTTTTTTTTCTTTTTTAATTCATTTCATTAACTTAAAAAAAACAAACCTAGGCAGAGCTCACCTACAGTACTGGCAAGCCTTTCTGGAGGAGACAGCTATCACACATTTCTTTTCGTATGGACAAGTAAAACCTTTATGGGCATTGTTCTGTACTGACCGCCTGAAGAAAGCCTTACACGAATCACAAGACAGTCCTCCAAAATGCATGGATTTTGCAACGTCCCCACACACACCACATGCTTTGTTTCCTCCAGGTCGACCAGGGCTGCGGAAAATCACAAACAATAAGTTTACACTTTTCATATGCTGACCACAGTAAAAATAAACATTCATCTACATACATTGAAGAATGCAATCAAAATCTGACAAAAAAGTTTACAGATGCACAACAGTAAATACAGTAGGCTACACACTGCTTTCTTTGAGCAAGAAACAATAGAATTTTACCAAAATAACTATGCTCTCACCACCTACTTAATACTGTGCTGTTATGCATTCCTAAAAGATGTTCTGACCTTGGGAACATGTACATCATATACAACTGTACTTTTAAACTTGTACCTACCTACTTATTTTCTTTTCCTTTTTTGACATGTACCCACAACGATATCAACCTTTAAAAGCTGGTACCCACCTGGCAGGGGAGGTGGGAGAGTCGCTGGAGGCAGGGGAGGGAGGGGAGTGTGGGGAAAGTAATCTCAGGGAGTGGTGGGCGGTCCCAGAGGAGTGGGAAGCCAAGCTGCCCCTGCCAACTCCTCCCCCGCTGAAAGCACCACCCCCCACCATCATGGTGGTCATCACTAACGTCTGCAAAACAAAGAAGAAAATAATATGATTTAATACACACCAGTAGAAACTTGAGTCAAGCTGCTGACCCTGGGCAGAACAGTACATGACCCTTGAGCACGAGCAGTATAGCCCTTAAGTATGCTGGCCCGGCCTCTGCCCTCACCCTTAAAGGTCAGTTAAAGGCCAGGCCATCATACCCTATGTATTGTGCTTAAAGGTCATACTGACATGCCCAAGGGTCATTAAGCATCTGGGATGTTTATTTTTTTAACAAAATTAAATAAACAAGACAGGATGTTGAAAACTGAACAGCATAAGAAAAACAAGGAAGCTTGTTGAATACATTTTTTGTTAACATCCATGTCAGTGATTTGTTCTAAAATCCATCAAGAAGGTTTCCTTGGTAATATCATGATAATGTACATTACATTTCTAGCCCTAACAGCGTATACTGTGCCAAGGCACTCCTAGCCCCGGCAATGTACATCACAATACCCCTTAACCCTAGTCTTGGCAGTGAATATTATGATACTTCTATATCTCAGAATCAACTAATAAACAGGCACAAAGTAAATGCTGTAGGCCAGGAAGGTGCATAAATTAGAGTGAAATGAACTAAATGAGAAATATCTTTAGTTAGAGGGACTTCTAAAGTAAGAGATACCCGTAAGACAGAAGCAGAAGCTAGAGTCTTACAAGGAGTTGGAAGAACCACTGATACATATGAAGACACACTAAACTTACCATGAATGTTGTGTGCATCCAAGGTGGAGCTCTGGTAATATGTACACAAGTGGGTAAGGCACAAGGTAAAACAGATAACAAAATATACTGGAAGTTGAGAATCCTTGTTCTACAGACTTACTGTAAGACAAAACCACTGCAACAAATGACAGTGTTGTAAATGATGTATGCAAATATATATCATCATCATCATCACCACCACCCAGCTCTGAACATATCGGCAAGAGGTGGGAATAATGATGGCATGGTTATGAAGCAACATAACTGGAGCTGATTTGGCTTATTATTTGGAGCACAATTTTCTTGTATCATTAAATGATTCCTGGTTACTGCTGATGTTGCACAATGAATATATGATGATATTCATTCCTGAATGATCATGAACAAGATTTACTTTATCAGTTATGTAGTAAGACATAAGAATAATGAAGTCTTTTATTTGATTTGACATGATAATGCAGACACAGTGAAGGGCACTCTCTTCTTATGAACTCTTCGAAGACCTGTTATGCTGCTGCATTATGTTACAGTTATCTGAATTTTGATGAAGTAAATATACCCTCAAAAGGAAATGACATGAATTGATTTACAATTTGGTGGGGAATATATATATAACTTCTGAAGTGGGATGTGACAGTAAGCCCTTTGGGTATGACAGCCTAGAATTCGTCTTGACCCTTAAAGTCAATCATACTCTAGAACTGTCCTTAAAGTCAATCATACTCTAAAACTGTACCATCATGCTTAAGGGTTGCAACATAAGTGTTAAATGATCATACTGCTGTTCTCTACCACTCGGCTCAATGGTTGTACCACTGTCCTGTTGCAGGTTTATTAGTCTACCCATTGAAGCTATTGTAACTTTTTTTTTGATAAATAAAAGTTCCAGATCTTTAACTGAAATCAAACACCAATTTCCAGCTGAATTCACCAATTTCTGGATGGGATTCTCTCCTATATCCTACACCTTGAACAAGGGTCTGCGGTTCACCTAAAAAATTATACTTCCAAAGCAGTAGAACTTAACCAAGCAGTAAAGCTAATTTCCATGAAAAATCTATCTGCTCAAATAGAGATCGTCAACACCTTTGATATCTGCGAATATCTATCAAATTACCAGGTCATCTAGCCACCTCTCATGGGATTTGTTTCACAGCAACAGGAATCATCTTGTTAGCTCACCATTGTACCCTCTATTCTATCTTTTTTTTTCTCAAGTTGTGAAACCAAAATTGGACAAAATTTCAAGACAGGGAAACACAATAAAATTTCTGAGTGAAGACATTTTCATGAAAGCCAAAGCTATGAAGCCAAGATGGTAATTATAATTATTTGGGCTTTCTGGGTCAATATATTCAGGCCCTACATTAAAATGTTTTCGATGATACAGTGGCAGAAGTAGGGTCTTTTGGTCGAGGTGGTGTGCAAAGTGAGAGAATCAGGCAGAGTGGTTCGGTGAAGAGAGAAGAGGCAGTGAAAGCCTTGTAGAAACTGAAATCTAGAGGCAGTGGGTTTGGGATGGTATTGTAGTTGAATCTATTAAGAAAGGGGAGGGGGGGGGGTGATTGTGTTGCTGACTGGTTGGTAAGGAAATTCAATGTATGTATGGATCATGGTGAAGTGCAGGAGGATTGGCAGAATGCATGTATAGTGCCACTGTACAAAGGCAAAAGAGATAAAGGTATGTTCAAACTACATAGACATACGTTTGTTGAGTATTCCTGGAAAACTGTATGGGAGGGTATTGACTGAGAGGTTGAAGGCATGTACATAGCATCAGACTGGGGAGGAGTAGTGTGGTTTTAGAAGTGGTAAAGGATCAGGTGTTTGCTTTGAAGAATGTGTGTTAGAAATACTTCGAAAAACAGATGGATTTGTGTGTAGCATTTATGGATCTGGTGAAGGCATATGATAGGGTTGATAGAGATGATCTGTGGAAGGTCTTAAGAGTATATGGCTTTTGTCAAGGGTGTAAGGTAGGTGTACGAGTAGGAAGAGAGGAGAGTGACTGGTTCCCAGTGAAGATCGGTTGGCGGCAGGGGTGTGTGATGTCCTCAGGGTTGTTTAATTTGTTTATGGATGGGGTGGTTAGGGAGGTAAATGCAAGAGTTTTGGAGAGAGGGGCAAGTATGCAGTCTGGTGGGGATGAGAGGGCCTAGGAAAAAGTCAGTGAGCACCTCAAAAGACAATGACGTATATCGATATATATAATGACACGTTACCACTCACCAGACTTAAGCTGAGGTAAACTTCAACGTTTACACTCATGTAAACCTATTGTGTAAACAATGTTTGTGCCCCTGTAAATATGGCTTACATCCTTGCAAACATTGAAAATATTGCAAGCGGCATTTACATTCGCTACATATTATTTACACTCGTGTCATAACTGGTAAATTGATTCCAATTCACGATCATGTAAACAGTGTAAACTTGTAAATTAATTCACACACTACTGTGAACAACATAACATTCTGGAAAACATTGTTTACAAATGTAAACGTTTGTCTACACCCGTGCAAATGATGATGCCCTTTCATCCCAGGCAGGTAGAACTCTACAGCCGTGAAATCAGTGGTAAGGCTTTCAAATGTACAAAGCGGAATGTTTACAACGCCTGCCCATCTCTGACCACAGGTGTATGAATTCCGGCCAGAAATGGGGGCCGACAGGTGCCTGTCTGGACACCTGCACCCGATGCATAACTATACGGCATGTTATCAAAAAGAAATATAAACTCGAATACTTCATACAGGATGGAAAAATAAAAACAGGTGCCCCGGTCACGAAGGGGTGATAAACACGTGTGTGTGTGTGTGTGTGTGTGGGTACACGGGTGCAGGTGCAGTGGAGTACTTATTATTTCGAGTAGATTTTTGCCTTGTAGGAATAGTGTGTTCACTGCTTGGGACAGATGGATGGATGGATAGATAGATAGATAGATAGAAAGACAGATAAGACAACTTGTATAATATAAAGGTCCCCACGTGAAAATCTAAGATTAAGAAAAACGAGAGAGAGAGAGAGAGAGAGAGAGAGAGAGAGAGAGAGAGAGAGAGAGAGAGAGAGAGAGAGAGAGAGAATGGGCCAGCGCCCGGCAGCAAGGGCCTGGCCAATCTAACAACAACAACAACAACAACAACAACAACAAAGTTTCCCCACACAACAGGTAAGTTCCTATCTTCCTCCTGGGGGGGGGGGGTTAACGAGAGCGAATTACCACGAGGCTTAATTGCTGCCAGCGGGCCGACGCGTCGCTGAATCTCCAGCGGGAACCAACAGCTTTCTTGAACTGTGTGTGTGTGTGTGTGTGTGTGTTCAAAGCAGGAAGACCACTTAGCAGGAAGTAAAGTCAAGTCAAAGTCCAGGTCATCTGTGGCCAAAACGTCGTACCGTGGTGATCCCAGGGGGTCGTACCTCCGTGATCTCAAAGCCCGTAAGGTCGTGCTCATACGTCGTGCGGGGCGGTCGTGCTCACGGGATATCTTATCCCCCCCCAGTGGGCGTGCAGATGTCGTACCGCGTTTCCTTAACTCTAAATGCTAATGCGATGCCGGCTGCTGCCGACGTATTTGGGCTACGAATCTAGTCCATGAATAGACCACTTGCTTAACAGCACAATGATTTCAGCACAGCAACAGAGGTTTAATTGTGTCATTATCTGTAACAATTCTCTTCATCCAACTACGGATTCACTACATATATATATATATATATATATATATATATATATATATATATATATATATATATATATATATATATATATTGCAAGAGGTTCGATTTCCAGTTTTGTTCGATATTCTTGCTAGTGTGAAGACCGTCCCGTCGTATAGCATACTAGAAAAAAAAAATTGAGTTGCCAGACTTCGCTATTGCCAACTGCTTTAATGTGTTGACTCCAGATTAAATTGTGGGGCTGTCACAAGAGCCAGCACAACCGCCGGGGTTTTATAGATCCTATCCTGAAATAGCAGTTTGTTACCGAAATAAATGAGAAAGAAAAAGAAAAAAAAGAGTACGTGCGCACCCCGATCAGCAACACTCGCGCTCACAACGGGTACAGTCAACTCAAGTTTCTATCTTTTGAATGTTCATTTACGCGTAAGAGTTAGCCAACGATAAAATACACCTCTTAGGTGTATCATACGTTAGCGTTGTTCTAGTGCTAGGCTGGGGGGGCCACAGAGTATACTATTTACCTCCGTGATGAAGGAGTGATGTCAAATATGCTGCGTGGTGGTGGTGTACCAGACGAGAGAACACATTGTAAAAACACTAGGTAGGAAGAGGGGTCTGGCAGGCGCCTTTGACACGCACTTATACTTTCTCTCAAGACTTCATCGGATTTCTCTGTTACGTGGCTTGTGATCCTTTCGGCCTCAAACATTAAATAAGGCCTTGGTGTTATGTATGATTAGGGGGGTATGGAGGGTGTCGGGCCCCCCCCCACCATGAGTGTAGAACCCCCCCTCCTCTCCCCCCACGTCTTTTTCCCAGCCTATGGGGTCGAGGTCACTTCGACCAATCGTTACAACCACCGTCACAATCACTGTCATTATAGATGTCATTACTAATTGTCATCATCATCATCATCATCATGGGATGGTAATCATCACCCTTCATATAGTATACCTCCTGCAGTATACCTTATATGACGTTATACACACCCCCGGGGTGCAGGGCGCAGACCCTGGGAATATAACCAGGGGGACGAAGAGCATCATAATACAGGAGGGAGAGACGAACACATGAGGGGGCGCTAAGTAGATGGGCTGGGCCTCCCTCACGGGGCGGGGCTGGGGCTGGGGCGGGGCTGTGAGGTGGGGTGTGTGGTGGGGGATGATCGCTAATATAGATAAGCAGGGAAGGTTCATACACACAACGGTAACACAACAATAACAATAACAACAACGACGACAGCGCTGGCTACAGTATGTGGATCATGTAATGCCACAGAGAGAGAGAGAGAGAGAGAGAGAGAGAGAGAGAGAGAGAGAGAGAGGAGTTTAATGAAAGCCTCGATTAAAGAGTTTCAGTTGCCCAGGTCCAATGTCGGGTAACGTAGGAATATATATATATATATATATATATATATATATATATATATATATATATATATATATATATATATATATATATAATATCAACGGGTCATGAATGCCACTGATGGAAACAGGTGTTACGTTATCTCTTACAGCGCCAGACACACACACACACACACACACACACACACACACACACAACACAAACACAAAAAAAAAAAAAAAAAACAGGTGTTTTAAGTTCACGCCAACACACAGGTACTGTCATGGCCTCACAACCTTCCTTTGATAACGAAGAGACGATGATTGATTCCGTGAGGTTATTTCTTTTTTTTATGTAAAAAGTGATGGAAATATATGTTCATATAACGTGCGTGAAGATGAGGAATATATGCTTTGTGTGGTGATGGTGACGATGAGAAATACGCTTGTGTGACGTGGGGTGGCAATGATATATATATATATATATATATATATATATGCGTATGATATCCTAAACTTTGACCTAATCCTTACAGGCTTGCTCAATTTACAATAATCTTTTCCTTAAATATATATATATATATATATATATATATATATATATATATATATATATATATATATATATATATATATATATATATTACAATGAAAAGATGTAGCTTCCACCGCCCAGCGCAGCCAACGCCTTACGATAAGAAAATGACGTGCGATCGCAACTATGAACATTGACGAGGGAGAGCCACGATGGAGATGGGGTGCGAAGGGGGATGGAGGAAGGGGTGGGAGGGAAGGAGGAAGGGGTGGGTTGGTGGGAGGGAAGGGTGAGGGTAGGGAGGCTGGCTGGCACCGCTACGCGAACACAAACAAAAATATAAACTGGTTCAGCCCAGAAGGAAACCTTGAAGGCCAGGGTTCGTCCACCTCTCCATCCAAGGTTCCTCCGTCTTCATGATAACAAAAAAAAATAAAATAAAAATAATAATAAAGGCCAACAGATGAACACAAAGGAAAGGTCGCGGGGTCAAGCCCGGGGGGGGGAGGGGGTTGCAAGAGAAAATGGGACGTGTGCTCTACTGGAAGACGATGCACGTCTCTTGCCACGACGGTACGGCCCTTGAGTACGACGGTACGACCCTTGAGCACGACGGTACGACCCTTGAGCACGACGGTACGACCCTTGAGCACGACGGTACGACCCTTGAGCACGACGGTACGACCCTTGAGCACGACGGTACGACCCTTGAGCACGGCGGTACCACCCTTGAGTAAGATAGTCTAACATCTGACATGACCTTCACAGCATCTTATAATACAGTCATTTTCTTAAAAAAAAAAATCATTTCCTTTATGGAATGGAAAATTCGCTAACCTGGTATTGAATATTTCTACATACGAACTGACGAATATATATATATATATATATATATATATATATATATATATATATATATATATATATATATATATATATATATTCCTATGAGTCCACGGGGAAAATGAAACACGAAAAGTTCCCAAGTGCACTTTCGTGTAATAATCACATCATCAGGGGAGACACAAGAGAGAAATATAACAGTCAGTTGATATACATCGAAGAGACGAAGCTAGGACACGTCAAGAGCTAATGAACAATGGCGTCATGTGCACACATGCAATCTCTGGTTGTCGCATACAATAACGTTCACACACTCCACATCCTGCAGTACAAAGGCAGTGACACACACACACAAGTTCACGATGACCAACGCTATCCTATATATATATATATGTGTATATAGGTGTTACCGGACTCCACCTGCAAGAGGTTACGTCGTCGAGTATGGCGTCTTAAGTCCACTTCGGCGAGGCTGTTTCACTGTGAGAGACAGTTACGTGCCACACACGTCCCCCACTCACTTCCAAGGAGTGTACACTTCCCTGCTACTGCAAGCGTCGACACCTCATCCTTCAGGGCTGCGGGAGCCTTCAGAATAAAGGCCCTGTGTAATGGCTGGGCCCTTTAGGAAGACAGGCCTTTGGGGTAAGTCTATCTATCTATCTACCTATCTATCTATCTATCTATCTATCTATCTATCTATCTATCTATCTATCTATCTATCTATCGAGAGAGAGAGAGAGAGAGAGAGAGAGAGAGAGAGAGAGAGAGAGAGAGAGAGAGAGAGAGAGAGAGAGAGAGAGAGAATGTGTGTGAGCGAATGTGGCCATCTTTTCCGTCAGTTCCTGGCGCTGAATCGCTCGATCACACAGCAAACCCCACCACCCACAACCCACAACCCACAACCCTCCCTAAGGAAAACCTCAAATGGGGTTCCTGCCCTTTCGAGGCTGCGCTCCCCACAGGAGCAGGGAAGTGAGGGCCACTCCCCGGAAGCGGGGAGGTTCCACACACTCACATATCCTCCGCTGTCGCTCACACTGACCACAACACAGGAGCCTTGAGGAACGACACACACACACACACACACACACACACACACACACACACACACACACACACACAACACACACACACGCACAAGCACACACCTGTATTGGGACGTGCACCTGGGGGGGAGGGGATGCCAGGAGCGAGCTAAGTGTGAACCACCCACACAAGGGGATGCGTCGTGCCTCCCCCCCCCCAACCTCCCCTCCTCCCCTACCCCCCCCCAACACCATCCAGTTCAGCTGGTTAGGTCGCCCCCCCCCCACACACACACACCCACACAGCCGCCACAACATGCACAGCCCAACCCCCCCCCACACACTCACTCACTCACGCGACCGGTGGCCAACGTGTGTGTGTGGGGCACGTATTTCGTAACGAGTTGGTGATGTGGGGGTGGGGGTAATACAACCCAGGAAATTAGTGTTGTATGTGTGTGTGTTGTGTGTGTGTGTGTGTGTGTGTGTGTGTGTGTGTGTGTGTGTGTGTGTGTGTTGTGTGTTGTGTGTGTGTGTTGTGTGTGCAGTTTTTTGTGGTCATTTAAGGACTGTAATCATCCCTGTTTCTGAAGGGTGGGGTGCGCACACGACCTTCAGACACACGCAGACAAGTCCCAAGCGCTCCCCCCCCCACCCCCCCTCCCTCCCCTGCACTGGAACCCCTTCCTGCAGATGGGGCACGTGCCCCCCCCCCCCCCGCCCCTCCTGCACCTTCAGGAGTGGAGTGTGTGCCCCACGTGAGACAACACCCCACACGGGACACTTGGCCCGACCACCTCCCTCCTCCTCCGACCCCGGCCACCACCCCAACCCTCCTCCCTCCTCACGCACGCGCTCGCGCGTGCACGAACGAGTCACTACGAATAGGTAGTAGTTAGTATGTGGACGGAGAGAGAGAGAGAGAGAGAGAGAGAGAGAGAGAGAGAGAGAGAGAGAGAGAGAGAGAGAGAGAGAGATGGGGAGGCGTCCTATCCCTGCCCTAAGACGCCTGCCTGACACACACAAACACGTCTGCCTATACGTAGGCCACTTTACAACCTTCGTATATTCCATTACCCGACCCACACGAACCTCCCAGTACAGTCTGGCCCGGATCACCACCACACCACACAGGGGGTCTCTGGATCATCACCACACCACACAGGGGGTCTCTGCATGACCACCACACAGGGGGTCTCTGCATGACACAGTGGTCTTTATCAGGTTGGAGGGAGGGAGTTGACCACGCCTCTCCTGGGGTGAGCCGGGCTCGTAATTCCAGGTAGTGTCTTGTACGCCCCTGTCGTAACACTGCTCGCAAAGCGTGACGGTACGACCCTTCAACACGACGGTACGACCCTTCAAAACGACGGTACGACCCGTGAGCGTGACGGTGCGAGCATTCAACACGACGGTATGACCCTTCAACACGACGGTGCGACCCGTGAGCGTGACGGTACGACCCTTCAACACGACGGTAAGACCCTTCAACACGACGGTACGACCCTTCAACACGACGGTACGACCCGTGAGCGCGACATGCCTCTTCAGACACCCCCCTCCCCCCCTCCGTAAACCATATACTAAGAGACTTCGAGGTGAAATTCGTTTATCACATGACTGAACACACCCCCCAAAAAAATATATATATATGGACACTGACTTCCATCACAGTAGCGCCCAAGACGAGACCCATCTCATCCAATATTTCTCAGAGAACACGACCTTCTACTCAAATGCTCAAAAGAAGAAAAAGAAAAAAAATCTCGAAAATTCTCAAAACGCTATAATTCTCCGAAGGCCACCGAGGACCAGGATGTTAATCCGAACCACAAAAACACGGAGGCGACTTCTTTATCATCAGCAGCCAACGAGAAGTCGGGGGGAAAAAATAAATATGATAATTACCCTCAAGGACCAGGTTCCTGTGGCTAATCAGATGAGCTAATTGCCATCAAGGAGGCAAACATGAAATTCTTCACAACTTACGAATCCAGTTACTTTATTTGGCTCCAAATGTCCCTCAGCCACTGTGACCAACACTTGGCCTTCAATTACCTTTATCAAAGGTGTAATATATATATATATATATATATATATATATATATATATATATATATATATATATATATATATATACATATATATATATATATACATATATATATATATATATATATATATATATATATATATATATATATATATATATATATATATATATGTATATCAACTGACTGTTATATTTCTCTCTTGTGTCTCCCCTGATGATGTGATTATTACACGAAAGTGCACTTGGGAACTTTTCGTGTTTCATTTTCCCCGTGGACTCATAGGAATACACACACACACACACACACACACACATATATATATATATATATATATATATATATATATATATATATATATATTTTTTTTTTTTTTCAAACTATTCGCCATTTCCCGCATTAGCGAGGTAGCGTTAAGAACAGAGGACTGGGCCTTTTTCGGAATATCCTCACCTGGCCCCCTCTGTTCCTTCTTTTGGAAAAAAAAAAAAAAAAAAAAAAAAAAAATATATATATATATATATATATATCTTTCTTTTTCTTTTATACTATTCGCCATTTCCCGCGTTAGCGAGGTAGCATTAAGAACAGAGGACTGGGCCTTTGAGGGAATACCCTCACCTGGCCCAATTCTCTGTTCCTTCTTTTGGAAAAAAAAAAAAAAAAAAAAAAAAAAAAACGAGAGGGGAGGATTTCCAGCCCCCCGCTCCCTCCCCTTTTAGTCGCCTTCTACGACACGCAGGGAATACGTGGGAAGTATTCTTAATCCCCTATCCCCAGGGATAATATATATATATATATATATATATATATATATATATATATATATATATGCTTCAAAATATATATATATATATATAAAATCCTAGCCTCCACGTTCACTTGATGTCTCCATTGTGCTGGAGACAAACCTCCATAATTTCCATTGAATCGACAGACAATCGCCTGTAGAACTGGTTGTGCCCAATACACCGTTCATGACCACCACAAGGTCATGCACACACACACACACACACACACACACAGGAGGAGAGCAAGTGCTTTGAATTTTCGGGATCATTTCTGGAACGGACGACAATCGGCAGGCGAGTACCCCAGTGATGGATGTCTGAGGTGTGTGTGTACGGCTCTGACAGCGCCGCCTCCCACTCCCTCCTCCCATTTGCCGGCTCTGAGAGCGCCTCCCCTCCTACCCTCCTCCCATCTCTGCCGGCTCTGAGGAGAGCGCCCGAGACCCACAAGGCTTGAGCAACAGACAGTCTTACATGGAAAGACCTGATCAAGATCTTCCATGACCGGAGTGGGAGCCACCTGGGGGTCATCGCTCGCTCTCACCGGAAATCCAAACCTACAGCCACACACACACACACACACACACACACACACACACACACACACACACACACGTATCCCAAATGGATAAAGACCATCCAAGACCTCCTCCTCCTCCAAAGACCTACATCAACCTAGCAAAGACCATCCAGGATCTCATCCAAAGACCTGTATCAGTCAAGATGTAAGTACACCATTTCTTCTTCTTCTTCTTCTTCTTCTTCTTCTTCTTCTTCTTCTGTCTCTCTGTCTGTCTACTGCAGTCAAAGAATTCCAATAATGTGTCAAACCTTCAACTATGTTTGACTCCGAGATAATTGAGCAATGTCCTCACTTAACTTGTTGTGGGTAGTTCACCCATCATGTGAACTGTTACCTCATTCACTCCCTTTGGTCTAGACCATGCAAATCCCTCACTAATTATCTTACAACAAAATTCAATCATTAATTATGCGTTCTCTTTTGCGCCAGCCAGCATGGGCAGGCGTGCACAATGATCTCGCCCCTTTGGTGAGGGGGAGAAAATAAAATCAGACTTCTTTTTATTATATTTTTGTGGACTAGATACACAATCATTGCTTCTGGGGGTCGTCTGCAATCTCCCCCTCCAGCACAACCCGAATCTAGCCCGCTCGTCTGGCCGCCTGGAGCAGGACTGTCACAGTGTGGTTTCTGTCCACACGTTTTGGACATCAATTGGCAACAGGGCGGAAGACCAGACGACCACAGGGGTCTTCGTCAGACCCACCGTAAGGCGACTGAGGCCAGGCATACCGAAGACCACGTCATTCGCGTTTTCCTTCTCTCTCGTTATGTCATGTACATCAGGGTTATGTAGTCGACACTGGAGGTGGATTGTGGTACGAATCTTGGGCACGACTTCGGACGACCCTTGGGTATGTTGGCTTGAGACCTTAGACCAGTGCGGCCGTCGTGCTCAAGGGTCGTACCGTCGTGCTCAAGGGTCGTACCGTCGTGCTCAAGGGTCGTAACGTCGTGCTCAAGGGTCGTACCGTCGTGCTCAAGGGTCGTACCGTCGTGCTCAAGGGTCTTACCGTCGTGCTCAAGGGTCGTACCGTCGTGCTCAAGGGTCGTACCGTCGTGCTCAAGGGTCGTACCGTCGTGCTCAAGGGTCGTACCGTCGTGCTCAAGGGTCTTACCGTCGTGCTCAAGGGTCGTACCGTCGTGCTCAAGGGTCGTACCGTCGTACTCAAGGGTCGTACCGTCGTGCTCAAGGGTCGTACCGTCGTGCTCAAGGGTCGTACCGTCGTGCTCAAGGGTCGTAACGTCGTGCTCAAGGGTCGTAAGGTCGTGCTCAAGGGTCGTACCGTCGTGCTCAAGGGTCGCACCGTCGTGCTCAAGGGTCGTAAGGTCGTGCTCAAGGGTCGCACCGTCGTGCTCAAGGGTCGTAAGGTCGTGCTCAAGGAAAGTCGTCGTGAGCAAGTCTTTGTCATTACACACGACTTCAAAACCCAGGGATAAAAACGTCTCAATATATATATATATATATATATATATATATATATATATATATATATATATATATATATATATATATATATATATATATATATATAATCAAGACACTACACGAACTCGAAGAATTCCTCCTCTTTCTCCTCCTCCTCACCGAAATGGCTAAATCCTGCACAAAGACGAGGCTCAGTGGAGACAACAACCTCTTCCTTTACCGTCACCAGACACCCACGTCTGGCTGGACTCGGGCCTCTGGCCTGCCTTGTTAACAACCTCGGGAGGGAAGATACCAGCTGGAGACTCCAGCTGGAGGATCCAGCTGGGGGGCGATACAGCACCAACCCAAAGCCTGAAATCGAGGCACGGGTGTACACGTATATGTACGCCACGTTCCTGTATGTATGTAATCGACTCTTTTTTACCTTTCAGTCCAAACTGTTGTCGCAATCTTAGAAGGTCTCCTCCTCCAGCCCACCTTTTCTTTCACAACTTCTATCAACTCTGCTTCGTCGCTCACACCGCCTTCACGACCCGTACCAACACTTCGTTCTCGTCCGAACGAGTTGTGGTTTTTTTTTTTAATCAACTCGTCAACGGACGAGGATCACTCGTTCCCAGGTGCGGCAGGCCGCCCCTCCATGATCCTCGGTCCCCCTCTTTCGTGCTCGCCACTCGCAAGATCAGACGCGCCACTCGCACGCCCGTGGCGCCCACTTAATCCACCTGCACGTTGCACGGACGCGCCGCGGGAGTTACCTCTGAGTTACGGGGTGAGTTACGGAAGCATGAGGGAGGTCCCACGACCGTGTGCATGACATCCACGACTGTGTGCATGACATCCACGACTGTGTGCACGACCTCCACGACTGTGTGCACGACTTAAAGTGCTGGTTGTACTCAACAATCTGGCTCATGACGACTTCTGGAGGATGCGTCGGTGCGACCCCCCCCCCAGGGTACACGACGCGACGACCTTCCACCAGCACGAAAGGCACGACTACTGACAAGCTGCTGTACGACCCCAGGGCACGACGCGACGACCGCGTGGGCACAACGGGACGATCCTTGCGCGCGACGATACGACCCCTGGAGAACGACATTTAAGACCCTGCAGCGCGACGGTACGACTCTTGGGTATGATAGGGGTGTGGCCAGGGCGAGGGTACGACCCCAGGGTATGATAGGGGTGTGGCCAGGGCGAGGGTATGTCCCAGGGTATGATAGGGGTGTGGCCAGAGCAAGGGTACGACCCCAGGGTATGATAGGGGTGTGGCCAGAGCGAGTGTACGACCCCAGGGTACGATAGGGGTGTGGCCAGAGCGAGTGTACGACCCCAGGGTATGATAGGGGTGTGGCCAGAGCGAGGGTACGACCCCAGGGTATGATAGGGGTGTGGCT
The DNA here is from genome assembly GCF_036320965.1 of Panulirus ornatus. Taxonomy (NCBI): domain Eukaryota; kingdom Metazoa; phylum Arthropoda; class Malacostraca; order Decapoda; family Palinuridae; genus Panulirus; species Panulirus ornatus. The sequence goes on from NC_092296.1 coordinate 1,997,117, forward strand.
TTTGATGTGACACTTAAATGTCTCGAGACAAAGGCCAGACCACCCTACCCAAAGGTCGTGTTGCCGTGCTCCAGAATCGCGTGTCTCTCCCACACACCAATATCTTCTGGGTCTCCATAAATTCAATGACACACACACACACACACACACACACACACACCATCCCCACCCCCTTAAAAAAGAGGGTGGGTAGGGTGGGGGGGGGGGGAGATCACTATTTCAGAAACTAAATCGCATCAAACTGAAGTTCAAATAGTTATACACAAACGCTTGGACCAGAGCGAACCCACCACCCAAATAAAGGAGACTGGATAAGTGTTATCATTATTCAAGAAAACATTCCTACCACAGAAATAACGTATGTCCTTTAACTTTACTGCCTGCAATATGAATCCCGAAGCGAAAAAAAAAGTATATATATATTTGCTCAGGCGTGGCCAAAAAACAATATATTCACAACGATAAATGATGATGTATTTATTCATGAATCGTGAAAATTTTGGGTGCGGTTATTTTCAACATGTTTCTTTCATTTCCCTTCCGACATTTTGGGTGTGTACAAAAGGCGAGCATCAGTCCTATTGTGGCTCTTCAAGAACCGCGTCCATCTCCCCCAGTGATGAGGACATCATCCAACACAGCCTCCCCACACACACACACACACACACACACACACACACACACATGGATGGCGTCCTAGCAACGTCTCTTCGTTGTATATCAACAGACTTATATTTCTTGTATCTCCCCTGATGATGTGATTATTACACGAAAGTGCACTAGGGAACTTATCGTGTCTCATTTCCCCGTGGACTCATAGGAATATATATATAAATATATATATCTTTCTTACATACTATTCGCCATTTCCCGCATCAGCGAGGTAGCGTTAAGAACAGAGGACTGGGCCTTTGAGGAAATATCCTCACCTGGCCCCCTTCTCTGTTCCTTCTTTTGGGAATATATATATATATATATATATATATATATATATATATATATATATATATATATATATATATATATATATATTATACTTTGTCGCTGTCTCCCGCGTTAGCGAGGTAGCGCAAGAAAACAGCGGCCGCTAGATGTTGCAAACGGGGTTTCTTGCTTCAGACCAGACCATCATCAGTTACCTTAAACTGTAACAAAACACAGCTAATCAACACTGAGAGTTTCCACCTGTTTCCTTAAACCAGGTTAATTACCTCAGGTTTAAGACGTCTTTTAAACCAGGCCAGGTGACACGAACGGTTTACATCCTGCACGAAACAAGGCCAATTAACTCTTGAGGTTTACCTACTGCCATAAAACAGGCATACAGGAAACTAAGGATCAACTCTTGTCTTAAACATGATCAACTAGCAGCAAATACAACACACCAACTGTAACAAAAATGAAAACTACGTGTTATCATAAACCATCCCAATTCTCACCCATTACCCTGAGAAAGAATATAACACAACTCACAAAGTTTTGAAAACTGGTGTGTGTGTGTGTGTGTTAGAGAGAGAGAGAGAGAGAGAGAGAGAGAGAGAGAGAGAGAGAGAGAGAGAGAGAGAGAGAGAGAGAGAGAGACTCGATGACCCACAGCAAATCCTTTTTTTTCTTTAAAAAGGATCCCCTCGTTCCAGCCAACTGTTGTTACGAGCAAGAGGCACGGGACGGACAGATAAGCGGGAGGAAGACCCAAAAGAGACGTAAGCCTATTTGTGGTAGGCGTTGGAGGACCTAAATTTAACCCCCTTTGGCTCATTTATCATTGGCCTAACGCGACCTATGGAGCCACCTGCCATCACCAGGTGAGTTAACAAGGTGCGTTGTGAGGCTCTCGACCACCTAGGCCTAACGACAGGTGAGGCTGTGGTGAGGGATAGGTGAATAAGTGCTCCTCACCTACTCCCTCCCTAGGCAGGTGTGAGAACAGCGCTAGCACGTGAACACTCTGGGTAGGACGGTGCACGACCCTTGAGCACGACGGTGCACGACCCTCGAGAACGACGGTACGACTCTTGAGCACGACGGTGCACGACCCTCGAGCACGACGGTACACGACCCTCGAGCACGACGGTACACGACCCTCGAGCACGACGGTACCCTTGAGCACGACTTTACGGCCCTTCGGGAGAAATGAGATTAATGAATATCGTATATATTCAAAAGTTAATGCTGGCGTGAGTCTCAAAGACATGAAAAAAAAAATCTTATAGAATATTTGATCGACCTTAATCCCCCGATATGGACGCGAGAGGCGCTCAAATCCAATAATGTTAAGGGGCGTGCTGACGTAACGCCTCCCCCCACACACACACACCAAACGCAAGCTGGGCCGTGCAGACGGATCTACAACGTCAGGGCAAATAGGGATACGCGGGATAAAAACCAATTCACGTTTGGGATGTGTTTGAAAAGAATGGATTACAACGAATTACATGTGGGGAAGGGAGGGGGGGGAGGGAGGGGGGGAGCACTGATGTGTGTGTGTGTGTGTGTGTGTGTGTGTGTGTGTGTGTGTGTGTGTGTGTGTTTGTGTGTGTGTTAACATGGTTCTGGGGAAGAACAAAACACTCGACAGAGTGCAACTCATTCCGTAAACACGCCGGGGTAAACCACAAACGTCATTCACGTGGGGGTAGGCCACACCTCGTCCGCCGGGGGGGGGGGCGGAGCTCGAACACCGCGTCGGCAGAAATGACAACGTCTGGGGGTCGTAAATTTCGCAATAATAATAATAACATCACAGCTGTGGACGACGACGCGCCTGTCTGTCTGTCCGTCCGTCCGTCTGTCTATCTGTCGGCCGGCGCGAGCGCGGGCGCGCTGCCGGGCGCACGATTCACCTCACGGAGTCGTACGATGTGGACGTTGTCGGCTGGTCTTCAAGCAACGGACGTAAGACGCGAGACTTAACAATTCGAATGGTCTTCCGTTACGGCGGGGGGCAAATGGTCTCTCATGCCCCGCGGGCGATGGTAGCGCTCAAGACTTCCGTTGTGAGATTGCAATACGGAAGCTAGCCAAGCCACGCCTCCTTCCCCTCCCCCCCCCCTGACCCCCTTCTCATGCTACCAGCCTAAGACATGGAGGACCTTTCGTGCCATGAGCTTAGAACACAACACCCCATCACCAGATCATAATATCCACTTGGGACAAGTCCCGAAACCCACGAACGCAGTCGGTGTCGAGAACTGGCCACACACACATCACGGCTAAAACTGACCATTGCAACGCCTTACTACCCACCCTCCCCAACCATCCACCCTCCTCCTCCTCCTCTCCCCATCTTGTCTTGAGCTTGCAACACAGCACTCTCCCCCTCCCCTCACCCCCCCCCCTTGTTGCGACGACGTGGCAACCCACCTCCCAGCTTCCCACACGGACCGAAGGCTACCCCCCCAACAGATATCGGGTTACCCCACGGGGGCAAAATTCCACTATAGCAGGGGTCCAGGACTAACTAACCCTCACGCGCCATTTATAAATAACAACAGAATAACGCGTCAGTTAACAACGCTCCAGGACGTTATCTTTCACCCTCAACTACATGCAGCCAACTGTAGACGCCGTGGACAATGTCCTTGCTTCACGTATTCAAATTCCTTGTATACAATTCCTTTACCTTCCTACATCAAGGGAGAAGGAGCGAAGGAATGTAGAAATGTGGTGGACACTGGTGTCCAACAGCCGGACCTCAGAACCGCACACCACAAGGGGGGGTTTTTTGGGGGGGTTGTGTTGGGGGGTTGGTGTGGGGGGAGACTGGGGTTGTGTTGGGGGGGTCACTGGGGTTGTGTTGGGGGGAGGGGGTCACACCACAGGTGCTGCTGCTGCTGCTACGATGAAGAGGGCGTGGAAGCACGCCTTGACTGGGGGTCTTATCATCAGCAGAGCTACGATATCTAGATAGATAGATAGATAGATAGAGAGAGAGATAGATAGATAGATAGATAGATAGAGAGAGAGAGAGAGAGAGAGAGAGAGAGAGAGAGAGAGAGAGAGAGAGAGAGAGAGAGAGAGAGTGTCAACCGCAAAAAAAAAAAAAATTAAAAGCAACGGATTTAACTACGAATGGAGTACGCAACTTCAGCTTCGTTAGCGGGGGCACGTTTCTAACCCCCGCAGCAGACACCAACTGTCACTTAACATTGTTCCTGCTTCCCGCTGAACACCACAGCTCCCGCACCATATTGGTTGGCTTCGGTACAACTAAAATCACATTATTCAACTGACTTATACTTATTTCAGTAACAGCAATGCCTACTTATTTAAGTTATCAGCAACGCCTACATCAAAATCCTGAAACATTAGCAGCCGAGGAATTGATTCGAAAAATCTGAGCGAGACGGTACGACCCCTGGGCCTGACCTCTGACCTGAACCTTCAGGGTCAGGTTATCATACCCCAAGGGTCGTACCGTCGTGTTCAAGGGTCGTACCGTCGTGCTCAAGGGTCGTAAAGTCGTGCTCAAGGGTCGTACCGTCGTGCTCAAGGGTCGTACTGACGTGCTCGACTCGTACCGTCGTGCTCAGGAGTCGTGCCGTCGCCGTGCTCAGGGGTCGTTCAACCCACGACCACTCATTGAGTCTTCGTCCTAACACACTCCCCCCTACCCTACCCTTCCCGACCGTCCACGCACCTGTACCACCACACACCCTTCCTCACTCACAGTCACGCACCCCCATAGCTCACTCACACACACACACACACACACACACACACATACACATACAATCTAACTCTGTATCTCTATGTATATTCATGGCGGGCCGCCACCAGAAACAATGGGGGGAGAGGGGAGTGGGGGGACGGCGGGGGACAGGAAAGTAGGGGGGTAAAGTATGATGGAGGAGGGTGGGGTTGAGGGGTAGCTCTAAAGAGTGAGGAAGGGGGTAGTGGCTGCGGTAACCCCGCCAGGTTAGGGTTACAATAGGCAGCCTGAATTTCACCCACCCTAGACGTACGTAAGATGTGAGTTACCACACCGAGACAATATATATATATATATATATATATATATATATATATATATATATATATATATATATATATATATATATATATAATCACATGTTTACCAAATGGCGTCCTAGCTTCGTCTCTTCGATATATATCAACTGACTGTTATATTTCTCTCTTGTGTCTCCCCTGATGCTGTGATTATTACACGAAAGTGCACTTGGGAACTTTTCGTGTTTCATTTTCCCCGTGGACTCATAGCAATATAAATATATATAGGTGTGTGGGCGCGCTCAAGATCGCTTTCTTTCATGCTCTACTATTTCTTACTTAATTCCTTTTTTTTTCGAGTTTCCAGTAGGCGGTGGGCGCCAGGGCGACACACGGACATACAAAGCAAAACAGCTAACGTAGCGTAGCGGACGACGGGGCGCGGAACCCCAGCGAATACGGCGGCAAATGTCGGTCATCACAGAGGCGACGGGAAGTGACTGACACAATGGTATATATATATATATATATATATATATATATATATATATATATATATATATATATATATATATATACTACCACCTTTCCGCTAAGCACGACTCTACTACGACTCACGAGCCACACACACTGACACGGTACGACTTGGTAGCACGAACGACCCTTGGGTATAATGAACATGGCTGACACTCAGATCCTTTCCGAACTGGGTCAGAGGTCGTCAAGCCACCGTACCTAAGGGTCGTTCTGGCAGGCTATCATAACAAGGGTCGTAACGTCGTGCTCAAATCGTGCCATTCCCTGTATTACGTAGAGTAATACACAACATTTGTCTTGTTCTAAAGACCGTTTGACTTGCTGTCGACTCTTATTCCTCCCAATCTTCATTAGACATTAATTGATTTATATAAAGTATTTATTTTCCTTCCAATTCTTCACATATTCTACGATAACGGTGACATTTAATACATGCAATTACCATATCTGGCGAGCCACTGACAACTCTCATGGCAGCTCGGGTGCAAAATGAAACTAGGACACTAACCTCCCCAACTTTTTACGCAAGCTGTTTTGAACGTCAAATCAAAACCCAAACCAATCTCTCAACTTATTACACTCCCATCCGCATATAAAATAATTTGTTTAGCGATTTAAAAAAGTGGTAGCTTATGAGCGAGGAGTGGTGGACGGTCAATGTATCTTGCGACTTATGGCAAGCACACCGCAGGCAAAGCTCGCTGATTGGCTGAGGGGAAGGTGTGCACGTCGGTGGGGGAGGGTTGTAGGGGGGAGGCGGGATCCAGCCGCTGCAGAGTTGCCAACTTAGCACCTTCGTCGTTAGATCTAGCGCTTTTTAAGGCGATATAGCCCCCTTAATTTGGCGCCTTGGCGCGTTTTTCGGCATCTTCTCTTTCTTGTATTTAGCGCCAAACGTGGTGTTACTTCAATATATGAGGAAATGAAAACATAAATCAAAATATGTTACTGTAATTCAGAAAGTTTAATCAAAACCTAGTACAGTAGAAGAGGAAAACAAATACAAATATCGCACGTAATTCATTTCTAACGAAATGAACATTTCATTTTTTTGAACAGGTTCAGTTCGGATGTATTCCGCAGCCTCCCACCTCACCAAGTCCCCCGTTCAGTTCAGGTTCAGTTGGACTCCCGGTGGCGAAAGAATTAGCCATGGGCCATGAAGGACGACAGTTAACACTGCGGGTTGTGTGTGTGTGTGTGTGTGTGTCTCATTCTCTAACAGGTGGCCATGTCTCATGCTACAGCATGGCATCTCTCCCTAGGAACTTGGATTTTATGATCAGACACACCTATAATTGCTTCTCCCACACTGCCATTCGCCAAGCAAGGTACAAGAATATCTCTTGATCAATGCAGGGGTCAAGCTCCACTGAAATTAATACACCTAAGCCAGAGACTCGGTACCTTGGCTGTCCACTGAATAAGCCACTGTCAGCATACTTCAGCAGTGGGTTGAACTCAAGACTCGCTCTGAAATGGCAAGAAATGGTGAGAGGTGGCGTCACAAAACTCAGAAGATCCGCTACGACATGTGACAAGGAAAAAGCGATGCCATCACATTCTCGGGGAAGGTCGGCGTGTAAGGAAGAAATATGAAGAGGTTGAGGTACACAGGCATCGAACCAAACTGCGTACACAGGCATCGAACCAAACTGCTAAAAGGAACTTATTAAACTTATGGATTACATAAGTTCTAAGGTCCTCATCCCAGTCAAAAAAATAAATAAATAAATAAATTAAAAGGAAGGAGATTCAGTAGAGAATTACTTAGACCCACATCCGTAATTGAGGTACGCGTTTAGAAACGATGGCACAATGTAAGTTCCGCGATAGAAAAATGACCTTCGAGGAAGATGTATACAAGTGTGTAGCGGAGTTGGTGAAACAGCATCGTCAACGTTTGCTAGACGATGTCCACAGGTGTTATGGTTACTGTCATCACTGAGTGCAAGTGAATGTCTGCAACCCATAAACTCTAGATTAATGGAATTATTTAATTTGTTTACTGACAACGAAGAAATTGTCACACGCACAGAGTCAAAGAGCAGAAATAATTTGGGAAGCATATTTCTTTTCGCTGTCATTTTAGTAAGTTTAGCGTTTTTTTCTCTCTCTCTTAGGGCGCTTCGCGGGAGTGAATGTAGCGCCATCGGAAATTTTGAGTTGGCAACTCTGCGGGGCGGGCAGCCGGCTGGTCATTGCTTGTACGTTGGTGGAGCCTGAAGCGGGGTGAAGTGGCTAGACTAGTCTCCCCATTTCTCGTTACCCCTTTCATTTTCACCCCTCCTACCCTCCTCTCCCCTCCCAATCCCCTCCCTCCCCTACCGCTCTCTAACCTCTCTCTCTCTCTTTCTCTCTCCCCACGTCATCCCCCCCCCAACACTATTGCACACCCCCTTCCTAACCAGTTTCTCCCTAAGCACCCCAGAGCTTCCTCCCCACCTACATATCTCTTAAGAGATTCCCATAGTCCTCCCCACCTCTGTCTCCCACTCCACCCCTATATTCCTCCCCACTTCTCTTCTCCCACAACCTACAGCTTCTCCCAACCTCTCTCCACTACCATAGTTTACCTCTCCTACACTCCACACATCTCCCCACACTCCCCGCTCCCTCTATCTCCCCCACACCTTACAGATCCTCCACTCCACCCAGCACCTACCCACACCCCGTCCTCTCCCCAATCGCTAACAACATCGACCACCGACACGCCAGTATCGTGAGTACAGTAAACACCTGTTAAGCCATTACGCTCGTCCCGCGGGCCGCGCTAACGAGCATTCTTCCCTCATGAAGGTCGCGCCTCGTTAGACCCTTGAGTACGATGGTACGACCCTATCTTAAACCACAACCACAACTCGACAACTGTGAACATGCAGATCTTAACTACAACAGAGTCATCATACATCATCCGGGAATACAATAGGTGTCGGGGGGGGGGGGGGGGGACAAGCATCTATCATGCAATTTGTGGGCATCGAACCCAAACATTTTTCTTGGGACAAGCATCTAACATGCCATTTTTGGGCATCGAACCCAAACATTTTTCTTGGGACAAGCATCTAACATGCCATTTTTGGGCATCGAACCCAAACATTTTTCTTGGTACAAGCGTCTAACATGCCATTTTTGGGCATAGAACCCAAACATTTTTCTTGGGAAAAGCATCTACCATGCAATTTGTGGGCATCGAACCCAAACATTTTTCTTGGGACAAACATCTAACATGCAATTTGTGGGCATCGAACCCAAACATTTTTCTTGGGACAAGCATCTACCATGCAATGTGTGGGCATCGAACCCAAACATTTCTTCTTTGGACGAGCATCTACCATGAAGTTTGTGGGCATCGAACCCATACATTTTTCTTGGGACGAGCATTTCCCACGCAGGAGAGGATAGGTCCAACGACGGCACTGGGGGGGGACGCGGACGGAGAGGAAGGCCCTTGTAGGGAGGGGACATCAGACGACGCAACTCACCTTGCCTGACACTGCGTGCATGAACCTTGCGTCATGCACGTTCCTCTCCAAGCATGATGACACGAAATTAACATTTCATGCAAAACATATGACCATCGCTGAACACACAGGGAATCGAGAACTGGAGGCTGAAACCTTGTGAGAAGTGGCACTACATTCTGACATTACGTTATAGGGGGAAAAGAAGACTTGGGTTTAATAGGGGAAGATCTGTCATAAATTTCGCGAGTGCAGAAGACATCAAACATGGCGATCCTGGGGGGAAAATATTACAGTCCCGTCATGTTCGTATCTGGAAACGAGATCTGCTCACCATACGGGACATAATGCTATCACCTTACGTCATCGAACACAAACTTTACGATCTGTGAGCAGTACCGTACCACTGGGGGGGGGGGGGGTAGTGATGGCGCGGCCTTCAACACCACCGAGTGAGAGTTCGGGTCAAAGGTCGTGCCCTCAGACCCGAAGGTCGTACAGTCGTGGTCCAGGAGTTACACACACACACACACACACACACACACACACACATATATTTTGAATTTATTTCACTCTGTCGCTGTCTCCCGCGTTAGCGAGATAGCGCAAGGAAACAGATGAAAGAATATATATATATATATATATATATATATATATATATATATATATATATATATATATATATATATATATATAAGAGAAGTTTAACAAGTGTGTTGTTAAAGGCACTCTGATAACCTAACACACTTTATATTCAACACAGCTTCGCATGTTACATCGTCTGCAACATTACCTGCACATTCAAAAGCAGAGAACGTTAATATTTCTTATTTTCAACTTAATAATGTTCTGTCTCGCTTTAGATTCGGTATTCTCCAAGCGCTTCCCCATGTATACCTAAATGTTCAATCTTTTGAGACTTCTAAAATGTGATTACTTTTTTTTTGGACCCCAATTACTTTTGGACTGGTAAAGTTTACACTTTTAATTTATATTTCCCCCCAGAAGAACTTTAAAGTTTGGCTCATTACGCGTCAGATTTAAAACTTTTGCCTAATTCATGGAAGACCCATGATATTTGCAGACGCGCTCATTCTAGGTACAGAAAATTATATATATATATATATATATATATATATATATATATATATATATATATATATATATATATATATATATACTTAACTGCTTCTCCTGCCATAGGCAGAGTTAGGAACAAATGACAATGACCTCATTTGCCCTCGTGCATTATCAAGATGTCACATATCTACTGAAACCAGTAACAATCATCCACAGCCAAGCCTTTATAGTTTACCTTGACCACTGCTTCGTATACTTTAAATCGGCCCAGTTGTTGGAGGTCACAACACTGATCCACTCCATTCTATCCCACGCACGCCTCTCACCCTCCTGATTATTTAAGCCCCGATACCCCAATGCCTTTTTCATATCGCATGCCGCCACCACCAACACAAACCACAAGCACCACTTCTTTTGCGTCAGGCTCGGAGGTGGGGGGAGGGAGGGGGCGGAGTGGGGGGGGGACCATTTACGTCAGGCTCGGAGCAGAACCTGTTTTCTTACAAGTTCATACTTACACCGCCGTTAGTTTAATGGCCTTCTGGCAGCGTCTGGAAGGCGTCTACGTACATGATGTATGTGTCTGTGTGATATATCAACACAGTACCGTTTCGAAGCCACACACACACATTCAACCGGGGTGAATGTGACCGACGTGCGTGGTTATAAACGTTCATAATTCTCGGTGGACACCAAAGGGATTTATGAATTTCGTTTACTGCTTATATTTTGAGTTAATTCATGATGACCCATGGCATGTGAAGCGTCCTGGGTAAACCATGGAAAGGTCTGTGGGGCCTGGATGTGGATAGGGAGCTGTGGTTTCGGTGCATTACACATGACAGCTAGAGACTGAATGGGAGCAGATGCGACCTTTCTTTGTCTTCTGGCGCTACCACGCTTACTCGGAAGACGGCGATTATGCATGAAAAAAAGAAGTATCAATTGCATCAGATGAAGAAATCGAATTATTATCATCATCATTACTACTATCATTAATAATGATGTAGTGTTCACGAACCATGAAAGTACTCCAATTCCGTCCATACCTCTACGTTTTCACTCAAATAAGCATATATATGTCAACAGCATTCACCTCCCCTGGACAAACAAGGTGTCGTGTGTGTGTGTGTGTGTGTGTGTGTGTGTGTGTGTGTGTGTGTGTGTGGACACGTTACGTTACAATGACCCATCCTCGCGTTGGGGGCGTCTACACAGTCATCATATGGCACAGCCGCGTTCCCAGCGCTACCTGCTCGACCTAATAGCAAGGAGGGAGGTCAGGTCAAAGCATTTCCTTCCCTCGCCCCCTCCGCATTCATCAATTCCTTCCTTATTACCATTTGAAACTATTTAAGATCTACAAACACACACACACAACAGTCACCTAACCAAGCAACACCCACATCAAGAGACTACATATATATATATAGTTACGCAAAGCACAACCCACTGGCCTGGACCCACCCACCCAAACACAAAAACCCGTCCAAGACTCCCCATACTGTGTCGCTCTCCCTCTGGTTGATGGTCATCTTTTGATCTGATCCCCCCTCTCACTGTCACAGGCCTTCATGGACATCAAACATACCTATATCAATGTAGCAAATGAGTTCTTCCCTCATCCCTCCTCCTCTCTCTCTCTCTCTCTCTCTCTCTCTCTCTCTCTCTCTCTCTCTCTACGGGTGGTACGCGGTTTTCTTTCTTTTTTTTTTTTTTTTTTTTTTTTAAACCATGGACGTTCACTGTCCCCGCGTCGTGCTGGTGCGTTCAGCCGCCCACATACTTACTACTTCCAACGTACGCACACACACACACCACATCGGAATATGGATGACCATGGTGGATATGTGGAGTATTTTGTCATCATGAATAAATCTGTTATCAAAATACAGCTGCTGCATTCTGGTCCTCGCGCCGAGGTGAGTTTTGCCCCTTGACCACGACGGTACGACCCTTGGGTAGGACGGTACGACCCTTGGGTACGACAGTGCGACCCTTGAGCACGACGGTGCGACCCTTGAGCACGACGGTGCGACCCTTGAGCACGACGGTGCGACCCTTGGGCACGACGGTACGACCCTTGGGCACGACGGTACGACCCATGATCACGACGGTACGACCCTTCAGCGAGACGGTACGACCCCTCTGACCACACCACTTAGAATACGATCGTACCCAAGGGTACGTACCGTCGTTGCTCAAAGGAGGGACGCACGTACCGACCGCCGTGCTCAAGGGGGATCGTCTAGCAATGCTCCATGGTCGTCCAAGTTGTACTCGTGGGCTGCCACCACAACTGCACACCACAACTCCAACACTAAAAACCCAAAACACATCTCGTGAATCCAGCAGGTATGCTAACATTACATAACCTCACTCCAAACCTGGCGCGGGAGGGTCTGACGGCTGGGGGGGAGGGGGGATCCTCCACAAACATGTGACGGTGTGACGGAGAGAGAGGGGTGCGGGGTGAGATGGGGGGCCGGTCGGGGCTAGCCACACCCCAGGTGCACCTGGTCGTCAACAACCCCCCCCCCCCCCCCCCCCCCCCCTGGTACAACGACTGAATCACAAACTGACACACACGTCAACTCCGGCCCGAGAGACCATCAGTTTGACACAGGCAGGCGAGGCTCGCCCATTACTCACTCTGGCTCATAAGCTGACAACAAAGAAAAAAAAAAAAAAGAAATAAAAAAAATAAAATGGAATATTTCAACTAGGGTTGACTACAGGTCGATATACCCACGTTAACGAGCGGGTCGATAAAGGGGCTAACAAGCAAACAAGCATCATGTACCTTCGACCTTACCATCAAGTATTGCTAAGGCGTACGTGTAACCACCACCCATTAGTAACTGCCTATTAGTCCTGTAATGGGGGACAAGCCCCAATTCTTGGCAACGTTCTCACCCATCACAACAAAAAGTTGTTCAACTTATGTATGTTCTGTGTGACGGATCTCTTCCCATCTAAATTCAACCATTCCTTCACTAATCTGTACATAATACAAGTACCTTTTTACATCGTAAACAAGATTGTTTATACTGTCTCCTCTGGTTGCCCTGTCCCTGTAATTTTCTCACAGAAATGTTCACTATATCGAAAAACGTAGAGGAGAATTGTGATCAGATCACTCCTGACCCTTCTGTCTTCACTCCATTATCTGCAAAATTTAAGGCCTCTTTGTAAGTCTTTCCCCTACAGTTCAGTTCCGTCTTAATTCCGGCACCGTATGTGTGGCTCTCCTTCATACCTTCTCCAACAGCTCTTCATGTGCGGTTGACGGCGACATGATCAATGTATTCCATTTTCTTTTTTTTTTTTTTTTTTTGGCTTAAGAAGGAGGTAAACAGTTAGCTGATGGTACCCTCGTCCACGAACTTGAAAAGCAATTTTATAACTTGCAAGCAGACAAGTGTGTGTCTCTCTCTCTTAACCTTGAATATGTAACATGTCTTTCTTCCTATGAATGTGTACACACACACACACACACACACACACACACATACACAAGCACTATATAAATCAATATGTTTCATGGCCTTACAATAGATTTATATGTTAACGACACTCAAGAAAATGGTACTCATGTGGGAGCAAACCAGAGGCATCATCAAATTACCTCGCCAAATTAATTCGCCTGGCCAAAGCCCCAGTTTAACTAGACCATCCGTGTACATGGCACCTTCAGTCACACACACACAAAAAATGATGACCCCCCAATTTTCTTTTTTTGTGTGTGGGGAGGTTTAACTGACAGCCTCAGCCTCCCCCAACCCCACCCACCACCTCCAGGCTGAATAAACCCCGCGTACACGTTCCCTCCTCCACCACCCAACCTAACCTAACCCCCCAACCCGCCTCCTCTTTTTAAAGGGTTTTAAAGGCGAGCGAGCCAGCTGGCTGGTGCCTTCATATTAACGTCTGCCCTTTACATGAAGTGTGCCGGGGGGTGGCCTGCCGTGCACGTGAGGGAAGACCACAGACATACCCCCTCACCACCGCCACCGCCCCCCCAAAGATGATGGCAGACGTGAGGCACGGGATGCCACCACACCCATACTGGCCCGGCTGCTTAATGGAGCGCACGGTAATATATTCGGGACTGGTGGAAATCGGCATTGCGGTCACAAGACACCACGGGGGGAGTAAATGAACTGTGGGGTTGACTGACCCCCCCACACCCCACCAACCTCCCCCCCACACCCCACCAACCCCATGACCACGACGGCACGACCCTGAGCCATTGCATGACGACCTAACCTTTGACCTTGACCTTCTAAGTCCGGGGTCACATAAATGCCATGATATACTCAAGGTCGAGGGTCATATACTCAAGGGTCGTATCCCACATAGAGGTACCAACCTCCCCCCCCCTTTCCCCCGGCCTGAGACCATTTACAGCACCGAACAGCCTGGATGATCAGCATCGTACACTTTCCCCCCTCCCCTAACCCTTCCCCTACCTAAACACAACACTCCCCTTCCTACCTCCCCCTCCCTTCCACAAAAAACTCCACACACAACATCCACTCCCCCTTCCCCAACAACCACACCCCCTAAATCCACCCCACCCACCAATACTTGCACCCCTCCCCCCTTAAATCAGCCCCCATCACCAATTTTTGTACTCCTCCCCCTTTAAATCAGCCCCATCACCAATATCTACACCCCTCCCTCCTCTGAATCAGCCCCACCATCAATATTTACAATCCCTTGCTCCCCCCCCCACTACTACTACAATCCACCAAACCTCCTTTAAGGCGCATGTCTTACCTCAGTGCCACAACCCACCCATAGATGTAACTCATGGGTAAGGGAGCAGGTAAACTCATACATCACAAGGCAAACACATTTTTATATAACACTTCCTCGCCAAACCAAACCATCTCTCCAGAGTGCTGAATGAAAAAGACACGAAAAAAAAAAAATTGTTTAATAAGACTTAATTTTCTTTCCCCCAAACCTGTTTACCCAAACACCACGACGCAGGAAGCTGTATATGTCAAGGAAATGATTTAAAGTGTAGTGAAGTATACACACACACATATATATATATATATATATATATATATATATATATATATATATATATATATATATATATATATATATATATATATATTCCTATGAGTCCACGGGGAAAATGAAGCACAATAAGTTCCCAAGTGCACTTTCATGTAGTAATCACATCATTATCACATACATGGTTTGGACCGGCAATGAGTCGGTGACGGGTTCGAACCCCGGCCAAACAGTGTGGACTTCTGTCGGCTGGAATATGACATCACCGACTTGGCCTAGTAACACGTGGCTCGAGGTCGACGAATGACGTCATACGGAGCGAGAGCCAATAGGCTTGAGTCACCGCTAAAAAATCCATGGCCGTCTGGAGGCAACCCCAGCGTGAACATACCAAGACTGTACGATGCTTCGCGATGCAGTAAGTCGAATTATGTATAATTTATACCAATGAATTTCAAAAGTTGAATTCTCGAAAGAAATACTCTTTCACAGTATGGCGATGCGCCTACATTACATAATCAGTTTCAATTTGATATATATATATATATATATATATATATATATATATATATATATATATAAATGACCTGTTCTGTACCGTCGAACACACACGATGGTACGACCCTTGAACACGACGGTACGACCTTAGAGCACGACGGTACGACCCTTGAGCACGACGGTGCGACCCTTGAGCACGACGGTACGACCCTTAGGTATGATGGCCCGGCCCTTACTGCCATGCTCAAGGGTCGTAATTGTCGTGCTCAATCCCCGTGCCTCCATTCGTGCTCGAGGGTCGTACGTACGACCTGCCCGAGCTAACACATAATTCTCCAACACTTCAAACCTCTCCTTACCCAACTGACGGCCACTTCTACCAGAATCGCCACCTCTCGCGGTAATGTATTCTGAAACATGCAAACTCGATTGGATTCCTAGACACATTTCACTACCACATACGAGGACAAGATTTACAATGGGGATCTCTCGCTGTCAATATATATCAAGCAGCCCCCTATGATCCGACACACACACACACACACACACACACACACACACACCTCTAAACGTCTGTCAAGATATGAGAAGCAATACTTCTCCCTTCGAGCAAATATGCAAATGCATGCAACTCAGTGAGGCAAAAATCTAATCAGCTGTTCCTCTGCAGGGGCGCCACCTGTGGTGTGAGTATGTAAGTTGTAATACGTATTGTTCTCGAGTTATCGTGCCGACAAGCCTGCGTCCACATAGACGGACGGACGGACGGACGGACGGACGGACGATGTACGTGCGATTCCAATCGACAGTCTGTCCTCCAGAGTATCTTGATATTATCAGAAACTCAATAAATCCTACATTAACGATACGAAACTACGGTAACGGGCCAATTCGTCACCAAGTGGTCATTAAGACGGCCCACTGCGCAAGGGTAAAAGAACCTCCGCCTATTCCTGGAATATGACTTAAAAGTCTATCCATGGACACGCCACGCCCAGCCCTCGGGTGGATAGGCAAGCTAGCCACCTAGTGAACCTAACCTAGCCTGGCCAGGAACGTGGAGCGAGCTTATCTTACGAGTCCACCGGCTTTCTATCTCATGAGAGATAACAGGCCAACCACACCTGACCGAACACCTTGTCAAGTCTCCCCTTTACTCCCCCCACACCCTCACACCCACCCTCCCTCCCCTTCCTCCATCCCCCTTTTCTATTTTCTTAAATACCTTCATTCCCCATTTTCTACGACCTTCCTGCCCTCCCCTACCCGTTTTCTTTGGTGAGTCCTCCTCTACCCCTTTCTCTCGTATGGTGGTTCCTGCCCTCCTTCCCATTTTCCCTAACTCCTTTTATTCTCGTTCCCGTTTTCTCAAGCCCTTTTCCCTACCCTTCAGTTTCTACAAAACCCTCAGCTCTCCGTTTTCTGTAACTCTTGTTTCCTATTCCCGTTTTTCGTAACTCGTTTCCTATTGCCGTTCTCCTGAACGCCCCTCTACATTTCCCCTAACCTACCTGCCGTTTTCCTCTACCCTCTGTCATTCACCCCCTAAGCCCTTTTTACCCTTCCTCCCGTTTTCCTTTACCCTAAAAACCCATCCATTTTCTCTATACCCCTCTACCTTCCCTCGCTCACCCCGTTTTCCATAGCCCTACCCACCCTCAATGTTCCACCCCTCCCCCCCCCCCCTTCCTTCCTCCGCAACACCACCCCCCCACCCTACCCCACCCCATACCACCCCTCCTCTTTCCGGTATTACAAAACACCCCTCCCTCCCGCTTCTCCCTCCCTCTCTTTTGTATTCCCTCCTTCCCTCCCTCCCTCCAAGGAGTATGGTCTATCCGACCTTCAAGACCTCCGCCACACGCCCCTCACGAGGCACCACGTGGGGCGGGTGTGGTGGGGTACGGGTGGTGGAGACCTGCTGGGGCAGGAGGAGAAGGGGGGAGAGAGAGAGAGAGAGAGACGGAGGGAGGGGGTCAATGACCTCCACACACACACACACACACACACACACACGTACGGACGAACACCACCACACCGCCACCACAATACACATATTCGCTCACACATTTCCTATCAACGCGTGCATTCCTGAAGCCCCCGCGCATTCGTGTGAAGTCCTCACGAATTCGTGTGTTGCGAAAGCAGTACGGTGGACTTCACCGTACACATACCCACTCACTGGGGGATATATATATATATATATATTCATTCGTATAACTGTTCGAACAGGCTGTGTACGTGAAAACAGCAAATGGTACTTGGATATATCAAAACGGTCGACCAGTTCGCACACACACACTCACACACACACAACACACACATGGGAAGTTTCCCTCACAAAGGTCATGGGGTTCGGCCAGTATCTCAGATATACCGACACAAGTATCTGTCTCTGATCTGCTCTTACGTTATGACCGCCATCTGCCTGGTGAACCAGGCTGTGCCATGACGGATCTTACACACACACACACACACACACACACTATATATATATATATTCCTATGAGTCCACGAGAAAAATGAATAAAGGCAGACAGTATGAATTATGTACATGTGTATATATGTATATTTCTGTGTGTGTATATATATGTATACGTTATATGTATAGGTATGTATTGCGTGTGTGGACGTGTATGTATATGCATGTGTATGTGGGTGGGTTGGGCCATTCTTTCGTCTGTTTCCTTGCGCTACCTCGCTAACGCGGGAGACAGCGACAAAGTAAAATGAATAAATAAATATATATACACACACACACACACACACATATATATATATATATATATATATATATATATATATATATATATATATATATATATAATCTTTTTATACATATTCCCTTCATGTGGCAGAGAGAGCTTCCAATCTTCACTAACTCTTTACTTTTCCATCGTATATCTTCGCCGTTCATCACCTTCACTCCAGGCCTCAGTGATGAAGACGTGTGAGGATCAGCGACCAGGACATTGTATAGGTGTTTCCTCACAGACACGCCTCATTAAGGAGGGGAGTTATGAGGAGGCGTTTCACGTCACATTCCAATAACATGCCGTACTGAATGTTTCTCATAATGAGGGACCTCGGCTGGGAATTGGTGAGGGAGCAGTGACGACCCTTGGGCACGACAGTGCGAACGACCCTTGAGCACGACCGTACGAACGACTCTTGAGTATACGACGGTACGAACGACACTTGGGCACGAACGACCCTCAGGTGCGACCGTACGGACGACCCTTGCGTTCGAACGTACGGACGACCCTTGAGTACGACCGTACGATGGACCCTTGAGCACGAACGTACGAAGGACCCCTGCGTATACGACGGTACGAACGACCCTTGGGCGCGTCGATACGACCCTCCCTCCCTTGGACGTACGACAGCCTCGCCTTTCAACCTCACCCTCAAGGGTCGTACCACAGACTACCTCTACCACACTTCGGTTCCCGGGACCGTCTTCTAACCCCCCTGCCCAGCCTTGGGGTTTCCAGCAGCATCCCAGGCTCGAGCGGCCTTGATCTACCGAGCTGTTTGATGCGTCTCTCTCTCTGTCCTAAGCCGCAGCATTAACCCACACCCGGGGGGGCCCACCTTGCAAGATGGGGTCCGGTTCTATCTCCTAGCTGGGGGTTGCAACGTGTGCATGCGTTCCCCCGTGGCCTTCCTAACATAGCTACGCACAGCGAAGCGTGCAAGCGAGCGCTCTGCGTACGTGCACAGATGATGATGTTCACGCCATTGCTCGTTCGTTCCCGACGCCGCCACCTCTCTCTCTCTCTCTCTCTCTCTCTCTCTCTCTCTCTCTCTCTCTCTCTCTCTCTCTCTCTCTCTCTCTCTCTCACACCAGCGACCTGCCCTCATCCCATTTCGTAACCCGTATCTTCCGTCATTTCTTTTTCTCCCACCACCACCACTTACTTACTTACCCCAGTTCGTGCCTGGGAAGGTAGACATGGGGAAGGAAGGGAGGGGGCAGGTGGTGGGGTGGATATGCAAATGAGGTCTACGGGAAGCGCAAAGACGCAGTGGGAAGTGCGAGGGGGTAAAATTAGAAACAGGATTGTCATGGGGGGGGGGCGCTAACTCTACCTGTGTGTGTGTGTGTGTGTGGTGTGTACTATATATATATATATATATATATATAATATATATATATATATATATCTATATAATATATAATATACCACATTTATATTCATATATATCCCGTGTGTATTTCCATAATGACATACATAATCAATTGCCTCGCCCGCGTGAGAGAGAGAGGAGAGAGAGAGAGAGAGAGAGAGAGAGAGAGAGAGAGAGAGAGAGAGAGAGAGAGAGAGAGAGAGAGAGACTGACTCGGGTCGGGAAGTGGCATGAGTGGGGTTTCCAGGGGTCAACGGCTTGCTGCTCCTCTTGTGCTGGCTGCCGGATACAAGGCATTTCATTCATCACCTCCACCCCACCGTCCACACACACACACACACACACACACACACACACACACACACACACACACACACACAGATCGCTCCAGCCTCTTGCCTCGCGAGGCGTACGCACCCCACACACTATATACAGAACTTCCAAGTCATGTCCCTCACATACACCCCCTTCCCTCCCTCCCTCATCATTTCTACCCCCTCTCTCTACTCTCTCTCTCTCTCTCTCTCTCTCTCTCTCTCTCTCTCTCTCTCTCTCTCTCTCTCCATCTGGTGCAGCGATAAGGTGAATAGCACTACGCTGACGTCCGAGTCCCAGTCATGATGAGTGGGCGCCTCTCAGTTTCCTCTGCAACTGAAACTACCTAAATTATTCGACCATCCCATTAACGCTATATATATATATATATATATATATATATATATATATATATATATATATATATATATATATATCCTAGCCTGGGCCAGGTACCCATTTTATTGACCAACCCCTTCGGAGTGGATGAACAGCTGGGTTGACTGTGGACCGACTGCCGCAACAAGGAATCGAATCTGTGCGGTCGACCCTGGCCGGCCCGTGAATGCGTCATGGTCAGGAACGCTAACCGCCACGCTACACCACGGGAAATGGCTGATTTAAACGCCCTTAAAGGCTCAGGTCAAAGGCCAGGCCTTCATACGCAAGGGTTGTAACCGTCGTGCTCAAGGGTCGTACCGTCGTGCTCAAGGGTCGTACCGTCGTGCTCGAGGGTCGTACCGTCGTGCTCAAGGATCGTACCGTCGTGCTCAAGGGTCGTACCGTCGTGCTCAAGGGTCGTACCGTCGTGCTCGAGGGTCGTACCGTCGTGCTCAAGGGTCGTACCGTCGTGCTCGAGGGTCGTACCGTCGTGCTCGAGGGTCGTACCGTCGTGCTCGAGGGTCGTAGCGTCGTGCTCAAGGATCGTACCGTCGTGCTCGAGGATCGTACCGTCGTGCTCAAGGGTCGTACCGTCGCGCTCGAGGGTCGTACCGTTGTACCTTCGGGGAGGGTCTTCTACCCACCCATTCGGGTTGAAATCATGCAGCTGAGCGTGGTCTTTTGGCGGACCAGCCTGCTGGGAGTCGGCGCGCAGACCTCAGGGCACCAGAAGACCCTTGCACACGGCTCGGTATGAACCCCATAACCCTATTCTCTCCCTCCCTCCCTTCCTCCACCCCTCTCATGCCGTCATCTTTCATACCCCTCCCTCCCTCCCTCCACCCCTCTCATGCCGTCATCTTTCATACCCCTTCCCTCCCTCCCTCAGATGATACTCGTACACAAAAACCTTTTTAATATATCCTTACCCACCAGTCGCTGGGGGATTCCATTTTCTACAAGAGGGGGGCAAAAATGGAGGGAAAGGGGGCATGGGTGGTGGAGGGAAGCGGTGGAGGGGAGGGCGGGTATAATATGGATGACGGGAGGGAAGTGGTGGATGACGGAGGGAGTCTGAGACCAGCAGGGAAAAGAACAAGAAAACAACATAAGGGGTGCAACACTCACCGGCAAACCCCTTTTAAGCTAGCGTTACGTATGCAAATGAGCTTCACGCCGCACTAGTTTACTTGTGTATGTCATGTTGTGGGGCGGCGGAGGAGGGGCGGCTGCGGTCGGTCGGGTGGGTGGGGATAGAGACGGACCTACACTGACATGCTGCAGACTGGGGTGCAGGGGGGATGGAGGCCTGCCTCACACACCAGATCAGATGGTGGACGATGGGAGCGTCTGAGGAAGAGGAGATACATCTGTGTGAGGGGGCAGACGCAGGCCTGTTGTGTGTGTTGTGTGTTGTGTGTGTGTGTGGTAATCACCTATGTGTGCCGTAACAGAGGGGGAAGGGAGTTCTACACGTCGCTTCAACCTTCAGTCCTTCCGTCCAACTTCTGAAACTTGTTTAACCTGTCCTCATTCACAATGCCATCGTTCAGTTACTATCATACTCGTCCGCAAGTCTCACTGCAGTGAGAGTAAAGTTTGATCACGGACGCCTCTCCTGAGGTTGCTCAATTTCCTGGTGAACCATCATGTTCTCCGATCCTTCCGTCTTCCGGAGACGTTTGACACACCTCTGAGGCTGTGGTCAGATCGCCCCTGACTCGTTCTTCTTCCCATACTGTGGGAAAAGTCCAAAGCCACTAACCACCTCCCCCCCCTTGTACATCAGCTCTCGTTATTCCGACACTACCTTTGTTGCCCTCCTCTGGACCTTCTCCATTAGTTCTCTCCGTCCTTTTACAAGTGCGTTGACCCCACCAACTTGAGAAGTATACACTCCTGGCCTCCTGCAGGACACGAACAGCTTCGATGAACATCTTTCTTCAACCAGGTACTTGACCGCCATTCGACAGACGGCGACCAGAGAGGATATTTTCCCTACAGACCTCGTAATGTGCGACTCTGACGAGAGGTGGGGGGCTATGTCGACCTCCCAGATCCCTCTCACACACGCACACAATCCTCCAGCTTATGGCCGACCACCAGTGCTACACACACACACACACACACCTCCACGGGATGAGCCTCATCAACCACACATATGGGGTCAGCTTCGGCGTGTGTCCAATCCCCTTCGTCAAGTTGGTACAATCCATCACACGTCACGCCCGCCCCACGTCCTCGGCATCATCCACAAACACACACACACACACACACACACACAACACACACACAGGCAGGGGCCCTTCCCTTCTGTGAGGCGGCGCACGTCCGCCCACACCAAGACACTGGGAAACTCGGCTTATTTCCAGGAAGCTTCCTTTTGGCGGGCGTCCCTCTACATAAACTCGTTCACTATGTTAACCTTTTCTTCATCCAGGGAGTTCCCCCTCCCTCCCTCCCTCCTGCCTGAAGATCCCCCCCCCCTCTCTCTCTCGCTCTCTCTCTCTCTCTCTCTCTCTCTCTCTCTCTCTCTCTCTCTCTCTCTCTCTCTCTCTCTCTCTCTCTCTCTCTCTGTGTGTGTATGTGTGTGTGTGATCACTATTCATACGTGTTACGGGGATAGAGTTTTTCTTTTACACTCGTGTTGCCGCGTCTCTTGACCTTGCATGTAGGTATGTTCCCTCGTATGTGTGTGTGTGTGTGTGTGTGTGTGTGTGTGTGTGTGTGCGGCGGGTGGGTTACTGACCCCACCACACTGAGGCCTGGCTGCCGATCCGCCGATGTCAGCCACATGGACACCAGGCCGCTCACCAGGAGCAGCCCGGGGTCTTACGACACGCCGCCACGCGGATCATCCCTCCGCCCTTCCCTCTAATACGGCAGATGGTGGGGAGTGCGCTGCTTCACAACCTCTCCTCTCCCTCTATATATCCCTTGTCGTCAAGTACGGGAGGTGGAGGTGGGGGAAGGCTTGGAGCATCTCTACCCCCGCAGCTTGGTGTGGGGCCCACGCCATGGGTCTTGTTGTGGCTGTTTATCGCACGACGGTGCGATTCTTGGGCACGACGACCGTACGACTCTTCGGCACGACGGTACGATCCTTAGGTATGGCGGTGCGACCTCTAACCATGACCCTTAAATGGGCTGGTCGCAAGGCTAAGCCATCAAGCCAAATGGTCGTACCTTCGTGCTCAAGGGTCGTACGGCCATTGCACAGCTTAAGGATCGTACAGTCGTACGCAGCTCAAGGGTCGTACAGCCGTGCACTGTGTTTTGCCCCACTACGGCCCAACACATCAAACCCATCTTTAAAATATTCAGTCATAACTTTATTTTTCTCCTTCCCTGCTTCATGCAAAAATCCGGGCTCTGCACGTACGGCGTCAACAGATTCGAACCCCAGACTTCATCTTCTTACCCCCCCCCCCCCAACCTCCTCCCCAAGTTCCAGGTGACCAGTCAACCCTCTTCCAGGTATGTTCATTCCAGACATTCCCGGCCTCCTTCCAGTATGTCATATACGAGTCCTGCTGCTCAATGGAGCGAGTTTCAACAGCCCTGGACGACTTCAGACATCGATTACCACCTCCTGGTAATACGTCAGGTAATACGTCTCCCACCTCCTCGTAATACGTCTCCCACCTCTTGGTGATACGTCTCCCACCTCTTGGTAATACGTCTCCCACGTAATACGTCCCCCACCTCTTCGTAATACGTCTCCCACCTCCTCGTAATACGCCTCCCTCCTCCTCGTAATACGTCTCCCACCTCTTGGTAATACGTCTCCCACGTAATGCGTCCTCCCACCTCCTCGCAATACGCCTGAGGTGATTCCTTGGCCATTCCGTATTCTACCAAGGCTGCATGACCCTTGTGTCCCTCAAGAGCTCAGCGTTCCACGCCTGCTTGCTTGCTTGCTTGTGGTCGAATGCAAGCTGGAGAAAGCACGCCACAGCTACACCTTGCTTGCTTGCTTGCTTATGGTCGAATACAAGCTGGAGAAAGCACGCCACAGATGCACCTTGATTGCTTGAGGATGTATATATGCTGGAGAAAGCTCGCTGAAGATCCATCCACCTTGCTTGCACATTTCCTTGGGGGCTGACGAGAGGCGTAGGGAACTTCGCGAGCGACACAACATTGCCTGCCTCCTTCCCTGTGCACCGCCGGGGCTGAGGACACTCCACACCGCCGCCCTTACTCCCTCGTGGGGGGAGCAGCTCTTCACCACACCCCCCACTCTCATGGGGGAGTTAGGTATGGGTCGTCAGGAGGGAGGAGGAGGAGGAGGAGGGAGGGGCGACTGGTTGAAGATACAAGGGGAAGGGGAGGGGTCTATGAACTGTGAAAGATGACGAAGAAATCGGGAAAAAATATTCTAGAAGTACGAACGATGGAGGGAAAAAAGAGAAAGAAAAAAGCTTCATGATTTGAATGAGGCACACATCCCCCGTCGTCCACACACTCTCACTGACGTAAAAAGAAAAGAAGAAGAAAAAAAAAACATTTCGTAACTCTACGTTATCAGCGACAAGTGATAACAAAGTGTGGACTGTGACGACATCTCACGACGTTACGAAAGCATTCGACACGTGAGGGGGAGAGGAGAGAAGGGGGTGCACATACATCCTCTCCTTGACGTGTGTGACAACTATTGACTCTGGAGGTCAGAGCATGACCCCACACCTGGGAGCGATGACCTCGCCTGGAACCCTCGTACACCCTGCAGGGTGAGACGTGTTGGGTCTTACTTGCCGTCTCACTAAGTGGACACCACCGGGCTGGTCGTATCATCATCCTCCTCCTCACAAGCACCACACACCTACTTCCCCTGCCATCATACTGTCAGCAAAATCGTTCTTAAATATAATCACGATAGAGTCCAACAGTCTATACATGGATGACCCCAACCTCTGGTCCCCCGGCATCATGGCTGAGGGTACTAGGAACCTCCTGGTCCCGCCTGACTCCCGTGCCTATGAGAGGGAGGGAGGGCTCAGCCAGCAGGAGTACCAGCCCCTCCCGCTCACTTCCCACTCTGACACACCTGCTTCTCTTCCTGTGCACTATGCTAACATTCGTGGTGTCTCTCGTAACTTGTCTTCTGTGGACCACATCTCTCTAATGCTTCTCCTAATATCTGACTTCTCTCTGAGACACAGTTGTCCAATAATGTTCTCACTTGCCCGATCCCGGTTCCCAAGTGGTGTTTTGTGTTCATTCCAACATCAACACACCTGTTGCACGCCTCCACGACCTTGAGTCTCCAAACTTTGGTGTCATGTGGCTCAAGGTTTGTCTCCCAACGACCACACTTTTCCTTCGACTCGCCTGCTGCTGGAGCTCCTGATTCTACACATTCCATATATTTCTTGGACTATCTGAACTCCTGTCATGATACTATGGCAGCCTCTCATCCGCAAGTTCACCATAGGGAATGGTTGAATTTCTCCCATACGGATGGCGAGGGGGGGATTTTGAAGCCCCTCACCTTCTCCATTCTCAATGATCTAGTGAACATTTTCTCCTACCCATATTCCAGACCACTGTGACCACTCTCACGTTATTCTGGGTCTGATTTCCCCCTCTAATGCATCACGCTGCCATGACACAATCTCGTCCAGCAATTGGTTCATGTGATCACACGCTCATAAATGTATCTATTCTAACGGCACCTTCACCTCCAGCAGCCCCTTCTAAACGTCAATATTGGCATCTGTAAATTCCCGTCTCTTATATGGTGATGCTTGTGTCTCCGCCAAACGCACAGCAGAGGTTATTCTTACGGGAATGGAAACATGTATCCCCTCTTCCTCCAATCTTAGGTCCACTATAGGATCTTTCCAAAGCTTGAAGGTGTACATCGAGCGGTGCCTGCATGCCCGGAACTTGACACGAGGTCTTCGGCAACATTCGGGCCAATATTCCATCACGTTCAAGACGCGTCGAACGCCTGTAACGCGAGCGTTCGAACGCGCGAACCGTGATCATGAAGGCGCGATACGCACGTCCAACAGCGGCTCCTCCTCCCTCCCCCCCCCCCATCTCAACCGCAATTCCCCCCACCCACACCCACACACCCCCCTCTCTCCTTCTCCCCATCCCTCAACCAAATCAAGTGGTGCATATACCCGCTTCTGACGGCGTACTTCCTGACCCCCCTCTCTCTCAACGAGGCTGATGTGATCGAGAGAGAGAGAGAGAGAGAGAGAGAGAGAGAGAGAGAGAGAGAGAGAGAGAGAGAGAGAGAGAGTTAGGAGGAGACATAATGAAGGTGTTGAGGTGCACAGTGATGCCTCGCTAAATCAGCACTAGGCCAAGGGTTTCAATTCTCCTCACGATGTGGGGCACGCGGTAATTACCCAGACCGAGAGCTTAATTACTGCTATTACTAAAGATGCGAGTAAGGCTTAATAATAATGACAAAAATATCATTGACCATCAAGCACCACAGTACGACCCTTGAGCACGACGGGACGACCCTTGAGCACGACGGTACGACCCTTGAGCACGAAGGTACGACCCTTGAGCACGACGGGACGACCCTTGAGCACGATGGTACGACCCATGAGCACGACGGTACGACCCTTGAGCACGACGGTACGACCCTTGAGCACGATGGTACGACCCTTGAGCACGACGGTACGACCCTTGAGCACGACGGTATGGTCCTTGGGTATGGCGAACTGGCCCTTGACCTAAAGGCCATAAGAGATCATAAAAAAAATGAAAGACTTGCTGAAGAATTTCCTGGTCCCCTCGTCATTCTTTCGCATAGTTTTCAAAGCCACTACTTTCCTAAGTTCACCCCCTCCCCCCCCACACACACAGATAACCTCACGGTACGGGAGAGAGAGAGAGAGAGAGAGAGAGAGAGAGAGAGAGAGAGAGAGAGAGAGAGAGAGAGAGAGAGAGAGAGAGAGACTTCGTGTGGTGTTGGCCACGAAGAATGTGACCCCCCAAAAAAAAAACTCCCGATCTCTGGGGTCGGATCAAAGCAGGTCGCCGGACGGGGCCAAAAGCTTGACCTTCCCAGTTGACGTAAGGAAGGGGGGGGGGGGGGAGGGGTGACACAACCTGGGGCTGGAGGGTGTGTGTGGAGGGGTGTGGAGGAACTTAACCGGGGGTGTGTGTGGGGGGGGATGTGTGGAGGAACTTAAGGTGTGTGGTGTGTGTGTGTTTGTGTGTGGGGGGGGAGGGGGAGGGGGTGGGTGGGTTGTGGAGGAACCTACCCTTCATTTACCTCCTTCCATAACTACATCTTGGAACTCTTGGTTGACCTTAATTACATGGTTTCCCTAAAGACTCGATTTCCCCTTCCCCGCAAACAGGTCGATCACCCGAAGGGTTTTGTGGCCCCCCTTCTCCAAGTTCCAATCAAAGCAGCAGTTCTGTACTCTGTATCCTAATTCATGATATTTCGGTGACGTTTCAGACGGTCCTGATGTTACAGACTGCTCCTTGAGGGGCGTGGGATGTGCTGGGGTGTCACTGCTAACTACATGTTGCTTCCTTCAGCCAAAGGACACCGATTTCCTTTCTGTTCAGTGACGACTATTTCTCCCCTCAAACGCTCAACCATCTTCCTTTTTCTCAGGCGCTCCCTCAAACGATGGCAGTGGCGTCCAGAGAGAACCGACACAAAACATAATCTGACAACATCGGTTATTTTTTTTTTTTTCCACTGTGCTAATACAGGAGGGATCTTATCATAAAAGGAGCCCACACTAAGACTACACCTCCCTCCCACTACCTCACCAGACACCAGCAACCTCCTGGCCATATATATATATATATATATATATATATATATATATATATATATATATATATATATATATATATATATTTTTTTTTTTTTTTTTTTTTTTTTTATACTTTGTCGCTGTCTCCCGCGTTTGCGAGGTAGCGCAAGGAAACAGACGAAAGAAATGGCCCAACCCCCCCCCCCCCCCCCCATACACATGTACATACACACGTCCACACACGCAAATATACATACCTACACAGCTTTCCATGGTTTACCCCAGACGCTTCACATGCCTTGCTTCAATCCACTGACAGCACGTCAACCCCTGTATACCACATGACTCCAATTCACTCTATTTCTTGCCCTCCTTTCACCCTCCTGCATGTTCAGGCCCCGATCACACAAAATCTTTTTCACTCCATCTTTCCACCTCCAATTTGGTCTCCCTCTTCTCCTCGTTCCCTCCACCTCCGACACATATATCCTCTTGGTCAATCTCTCCTCACTCATTCTCTCCATGTGCCCAAACCATTTCAAAACACCCTCTTCTGCTCTCTCGACCACGCTCTTTTTATTTCCACACATCTCTCTTACCCTTACGTTACTTACTCGATCAAACCACCTCACACCACACATTGTCCTCAAACATCTCATTTCCAGCACATCCATCCTCCTGCGCACATCTCTATCCATAGCCCACGCCTCGCAACCATACAGCATTGTTGGAACCACTATTCCCTCAAACATACCCATTTTTGCTTTCCGAGATAATGTTCTCGACTTCCACACATTTTTCAAGGCTCCCAAAATTTTCGCCCCCTCCCCCACCCTATGATCCACTTCCGCTTCCATGGTTCCATCCGCTGACAGATCCACTCCCAGATATCTAAAACACTTCACTTCCTCCAGTTTTTCTCCATTCAAACTCACCTCCCAATTGACTTGACCCTCACCCCTACTGTACCTAATAACCTTGCTCTTATTCACATTTACTCTCAACTTTCTTCTTCCACACACTTTACCAAACTCAGTCACCAGCTTCTGCAGTTTCTCACATGAATCAGCCACCAGCGCTGTATCATCAGCGAACAACAATTGACTCACTTCCCAAGCTCTCTCATCCCCAACAGACTTCATACTTGCCCCTCTTTCCAGGACTCTTGCATTTACCTCCTTTACAACCCCATCCATAAACAAATTAAACAACCATGGAGACATCACACACCCCTGCCGCAAACCTACATTCACTGAGAACCAATCACTTTCCTCTCTTCCTACACGTACACATGCCTTACATCCTCGATAAAAACTTTTCACTGCTTCTAACAACTTGCCTCCCACCCCATATATTCTTAATACCTTCCACAGAGCATCTCTATCAACTCTATCATATGCCTTCTCCAGATCCATAAATGCTACATACAAATCCATTTGCTTTTCTAAGTACTTCTCACATACATTCTTCAAAGCAAACACCTGATCCACACATCCTCTACCACTTCTGAAACCGCACTGCTCTTCCCCAATCTGATGCTCTGTACATGCCTTCACCCTCTCAATCAATACCCTCCCATATAATTTACCAGGAATACTCAACAAACTTATACCTCTGTAATTTGAGCACTCACTCTTTTCCCCTTTGCCTTTGTACAATGGCACTATGCACGCATTCCGCCAATCCTCAGGCACCTCACCATGAGTCATACATACATTAAATAACCTTACCAACCAGTCAACAATACAGTCACCCCCTTTCTTAATAAATTCCACTGAAATACCATCCAAACCTGCTGCCTTGCCGGCTTTCATCTTCCGCAAAGCTTTTACTACCTCTTCTCTGTTTACCAAATCATTTTCCCTAACCCTCTCACTTTGTACACCACCTCGACCAAAACACCCTATATCTGCCACTCTGTCATCAGACACATTCAACAAACCTTCAAAATACTCATTCCATCTCCTTCTCACATCACCGCTACTTGTTATCACCTCCCCATTTACGCCCTTCACTGAAGTTCCCATTTGCTCCCTTGTCTTACGCACCCTATTTACCTCCTTCCAGAACATCTTTTTATTCTCCCTAAAATTTACTGATAGTCTCTCACCCCAACTCTCATTTGCCCTTTTTTTCACCTCTTGCATATATATATATATATATATATATATATATATATATATATATATATATATATATATATTTATTTCAAACTATTCGCCATTTCCCGCGTTAAGAAGGTAGCGTTAAGAACAGAGGACAGGGCCTCTGAGGGAGAGAGAGAGAGAGAGAGAGAGAGAGAGAGAGAGAGAGAGAGAGAGAGAGAGAGAGAGAGAGAGAGAGAGAGCTGAGCTCTGTGCTTGCATGCTGGAATACCTCTTTGCTCATGCGGTCGGTGTTGAGGGAATGTGACCTGTAATACATTAATGTATCTTCAGTTTCTCAACATCTACAACTTACCATCACTGGTTAACAATCCAGAGGGGGAGGGGGAAGGGGGGGGGGAGTAGGACTATGTTACAACCCTCAAACACTACGACGCGTGTCTGTCGCAACCTTGAGACGCAAGCCCTTAAACATGATGGTGGAGGTGGGGGAGAGGAGCCTTTGAATTTAGTCAAAGGCCAGGTTATCTACAACCAAGGGTCGTCCCGCCGTCGTGCTCGAGGGTCGTCCCGTCGTCGTGTCCGAGGGTCGTCCCGTCGTCGTGTCCGAGGGTCGTCCCGTCGTCGTGTCCGAGGGTCGTCCCGTCGTCGTGTCCGAGGGTCGTCCCGTCGTCGTGGCGAAGTGTGTCTTAGGTCTTCCTCCTGTGTGAACCAATCATACAACACACGCTCGACCTCTCGTACCCAGCTTCCTGTACTGTGAGATAAGGACGACCAACGCTATGTTGTCCTAGCTACACCCGCTGTGTTATCCTTTCTACACCCGCTGTGTTAACCTTGCTACACCCGCTGTGTTATCCTTTCTACACCCGCTGTGTTATCCTTTCTACACCCGCTGTGTTATCCTTTCTACACCCGCTGTGTTAACCTTGCTACATCCGCTGTGTTAACCTTTCTACACCTCGTGGCTTGGATATTCGACCCTGGTCATAACACTGTGTTAACTGTTCGTGAGATGAACTCCAGAGCGATAGTGAGGATTCGATCCTTGAACGAGACGGGTTCGAACCCTTCAGCAACAACAGGGTCGACCCCTGGTCGCGATAAGGTCGATCCTTGAGGGCGAAGGTCTATAAACCCTCGAGTGCGATGACGTGGTATATGACCTATGCCTTCAGGGTCAGGTTCGAAAAACTAGGTCATCGCACGCCCTCAAACGTCGTACCGTCGTGGGCAAGGGTCGCGCCGTCGTGGTGAAGGGTCGTACCATCGTGCTCAGGGGTCGTACCGACGTGGGGAAGGGTCGTACCGTCGTGGGGAAGGGTCGTAACGACGTGGGGAAGGGTTGTACCATCGTGTTCAAGGGTCGTACCGTCGTGGGGAAGGGTCGTACCGTCGCGCTCGGACACGGAACCATCGTACTCAAGGGGAAGATGGAGGAATAGGGTCGTGCTTAGAAGTCGTCGTACCGTCGTGCCCAAGAGGGTTTCGAACCGTGATGTACAACCACGCCCAAATTACTGCAACGTTCATCCCCCCCCCCCCCCCCCCCATGTATCTACAGCCTACGGTACAAGCAGGGGGCGTCCTTCACTCTGTCATCTCAACCAACAACTACGTACACAGAGACGCTACTGTGCCCTGGACGGAGTACAGTCTAAAGATATATCCCACGCATCGACTCCCCCCCCCTTAACAACAAGTCTGACCTCAAAACATGACCTCCGTATAGCAATAATGTTGGGTCGCTTCCCTCCTCCTCCTCCTGCTTCCCTCCTCCTGCGACAATTCCTTTGGCTTCTGTACCTCAAGAGGAGGATGTATGTGCTGCCCAGCTACAAATCTCTGTGCACCCGCTGGCATACACGGCCTGCCACTGCGTCTCATACAACGTAGCCTGTCAAGGATGGGGGCGTTGTCATGTCTCTTTCCTTCCTCACGCCGCTAACCCTTTAGCAACTCTTTTTACCCACCTCGTGTCCTTCCCCCTGCTACAACAATGACCCCGACCCATTTTTAACGGCCAATTTTCCATTCCTTTAAAACTCTTGAAAAAAATAGAATGTTTTCCATTCGTTTCTAACCCCTCTTTTATTTGAGGTCTGGCCTCGACGTGAATTGGCGTTCGTGAATAGTGCCAAAACATAAAAATATGTGTACCGGGGAAAAAATAAAAATCTGACATAAGTTTAACACTTCCAATATTGTCGTTTGTTCATAGTTTCCTACAAAAAAAAAAAGCAATAAATACGGTCTACTTTCTTCAAAACATCCAGTCTTAAATCGCCCAATTCTTCCAAACATCTATATAATAGCTTTAAATCAACTATAGTATTCTAAGTGCTAATGTGAGCAGTTGAAAACCATAATGAGATCGTAAACGAGTTAGAAATGTCTACACAACGAAGTTCAAACTTATTTGAAAATTCAACTGACAAAGATTAAGAAAGAAAGAGAAAAGATGTGACTGATTAACTTAAGATAGACATGATCGGTCTTATATAGACCTCTTGCTGTTGTATAGATATCTAACCTTAATTACAAGAAGCCTTAGACAAATTTCCTCCGCGCGTGGCGATAATCTAATTAAATTCATACATCACACACGCGACACAGACATAAACATTTCCACCATTACCACTATGCTCTGTCGTAACCTCACACCACGCCCTTGGCCCGTCCCAGTGGGAGGTAATGGTCTTCATCAGGTGGGGCGTGGGGAGATGGCGCGAGCAACTATCTCTCCTCCTGGCGAGGCCCAGGAGCCCGACGCTTCTAGAATAGTTGAAAAGAAATGGTGTCTCTTGCCAACCGCCGGTCGCCATTAACGGATCCACTGGCGAGACCCCGGACCGAAGTGAGGGTTTGGGGACGCCCGTGGGCGGCCTTCAGGCTACCCATACGTCAGGAGGAAAGACGGATGAAAGGCTTGAGCGTCGCCCGTAAGCCTCAAGTCCGTTATGTGAGCGTGTAAAGGCGGGCTAGGCCCAGAAGTCGTCTGCGATCATCATTATAATGGGACGCGATTCGAAGCCTGTGAGAGTTAGGGCGTGTCCGTTTGCCAACGCATGCCACAAGTGGCGGCCCATTTGCTCGACGAATTTGGACTCTTGCGAGTTATAGGTTATCTCAGGCGTTTGTTTGTTTGTTTGTTTTTCCCTGCAGGGTTATCTTAAGCGACACAATCCCTGAACATCACAGCTACTACGTTATACCGGCGCTGTGCGCTCTTTTAAAATGCATAAACAGTCACACGGACGAATAGATTCAACGTAGTAGCCACTATCTCACGGACTTGATGTTGTTTTCACAACACCAAGGCACGAAAATATCTCCATTTCTTCGTTTGTCACCAAGACGGAAACCTGCCCCCGCTTATTTAAGGATCAGGGTGACTACTGGGGATATATAAACGTACCCTAATGTGATGCTGGATCGCATGGAATTCATACGAGTTCAGAACAGATTCTCATACAATCACGAATCTCACACTGGCTGATTTCGGCTTTGACTTGAGTATCAAATTCTTTGACAAAGATCGTCAATATAATCATGAAGGTTCCACGGACCACACCGAGCTAGCCCGTCGCAACACCAATCACAGCTTCATAAACCATCTCGTTACATAAACAAGGCTTCATGAACCACTTTGTCTCGACTCGTCCCTTAACTTCCAAAGGTTTCACGACCCAACTTGCCCTATACCCTACCAAGGCTTCATGAACCACAACATCCGAATCCTTCAAAAATACATTACAGTTTGACTAGTAAAAGATACGTTAAAATCTTATCTTAATACAGTCATAAATAATGAAAGGACAGTTGTATAAGAAGTATTCATAACTTAAACATGTATTATTTACATGTTTGGTTAATCAATCAAGCATACATCTTTAACTTTCATATGTAAATTCAATTCAAAGATTTCCCTCGCCGCTTGTCGGTGAATCAAATCAAATTTGATTCACTGTTGTGTTCTCTTGTATCTCATTCCTCTTTATCCATATCTTTCCTCATACAGCAATCGTATCGGTTCGAGTCCTACCGAGGCAGGGGTCATGCGCTTGCAGGTCATACATATGAGACACCAGGAATAGCAGGAGGTAGTATACATGTGATTCAATACCAGTCTTGTACGTGTATCAACGACACCCAACCTCGTTAACACCCCCCTTCCCCACCACCCCCCTGTGTGAATATCTGACGGCCTCATTCATCACCAGGCAAACCCCAAGCACCACCGCGACGGGTCATTAGGCCCTATTAAGGTCACACCACAGACCTGTCTGGCACCTGTTGTCAGTACCCGCGGAGCACGTGGCACTGCCAACGTCAGAGACGACACGCACGGGGCACGTGGCACTGTGAACCTCACACACACACACACACACACACACACACACACATACACACACGACACATGGCACAATATGGCATCTCTTAAACAAATCCACTTCAATCCAAGTCTATTCCAATATATATATATATTATATATATATATATATATATATATATATATATATATATATATATATATATATATATATATATATATATATCCTACCGTCCACGAACCTAGGGCCACTCCAGCCCCCAGCCCAGACAGAGGATTATACAGCGTTGATCACTCACGGAACGACCCTGTAGCACGACCACAGCGGCCTTAGCGTCGTGACCTCAAGCCCCCATGACAAGTGGTCGTACCTACCGTGCTCTGTGGGTCGTCCCTCTCGTGCCCAAAGGGTCGTACCGTCCATGCGACTGGCTCGTGTGTCGTCCTCACGAGGTTGAACATACCGAGTCGCGAAGGAGGCCTGTTCTCCCTCCCTCACTCCCTCCCTCAGCTCACAGCACCCTTGGAGCCTCCGCCGCTCCTCTCCGCCACCCAACGGCGCCCCAGCCTCCGTCCGGGTCAGGCGGGGCGCCCCCCAGCAGGGAGGGGGCAGGCTGGGAGCCGATGCTGCTGCCCCCCACCCCAACACCACCTTCCTTCGTCAGCCGGAAAGGGACTTGCGCTGTTCCACCAGCGGCTCACAATGCCCAGAGTCGACCGGGAACACCCGTCTGGCGAGGATAATCATCATACAATGGTCGCAACTTCTGTCACACACACACACACACACACACACACACACACACACACACACACACACACACACACACGCCGACAATGACGCGAGGCTCTCGCACCTTGCGCAAAGACGCGAAGTTTGCGCAAATGCTTCCCTTTAACCCCATCGCTCGTGTGTGAGGACACAGCCTCCAGGGTACGACGACTCAACCTGCTGGGCTAGACAACCTGCACGACTGGCGTACGACGACTTAACCTCACCATACTCAGGGGGGAACTCATTCATCGTCCTCGAGGGTGACCTCGCAAGTCTTCCATTCATCGTCCTCGAGGGTGACCTCGTAAGTCTCCCAATCATCGTCCTCAAGGGTGACCTCGTAAGTCTTCCAATCATCGTCCTCAAGGGTGACCTCGTAAGTCTTCCATTCATCGTCGTCAAGGGTGACCTCGTAAGTCTTCCAATCATCGTCCTCAAGGGTGACCTCGTAAGTCTTCCATTCATCGTCCTCAAGGGTGACCTCGTAAGTCTTCCAATCATCGTCCTCAAGGGTGACCTCGTAAGTCTTCCATTCATCGTCGTCAAGGGTGACCTCGTAAGTCTTCCAATCATCGTCCTCAAGGGTGACCTCGTAAGTCTTCCAACCACAGTCCTCAAGGGTGACCTCGTAAGTCTTCCAACCATAGTCCTCAAGGGTGACCTCGTAAGTCTTTCAATCATTGTCCTCAAGGGTGACCTCGTAAGTCTTCTATTCATCGTCCTCCAGCTGGTCAGCTGACCGCACTCACGGGAAATAACCTTCTCCTAACATAAAAGCTTGAGAGGGCCTAGTCAGTAAGACCCCGTGGGGCCAGACTGCATCGAACAAAACATGGCCAACGGCTCGAATCAGGAGTACCAGCTCTCCGCCCACCATACGCGCACCGTATGCCCGTGTGGTGGCCATCAGACACGGCCCGTGTGTCGGCCTGCGTGTGCCACGACGGCACAAAACAATCGTCTGTGAACTTCTCCTCCCCACCCCGGCGTGGCACCGGAAGACGAGGCCGGGAATATACAGAACCCTCTAGAGGGGGCCCCCCAAGACTTGAGTAGAACCTACACAAGAGCGAGAGTCCAGGATCAGAGCAGCCAGCCCCGACCCCCACACCCCTTTTCACGTGAGCGACGGTCTGCCATCCAGCAACAGACAGATGGTAAAGATGGCCAAAGGCGCTTGCATTCCACGTCTTATGGTCCACTGGGCCTCGTTGTTATTCAACACCACTTGACTGACCCAGCCTCGAGTTGACAATCCCTCCTGCCTGGCCAAGGGTCTCTCTCTCTCTCTCTCTCTCTCTCTCTCTCTCTCTCTCTCTCTCTCTCTGGATGTGGGCCTCCAGCAAGCAGCAGTGACGAGAGAGAGAGAGAGAGAGAGAGAGAGAGAGAGAGAGAGAGAGAGAGAGAGAGAGAGAGAGAGAGAGAGAGAGAGAGAGAGAGAGAGAGAGAGCAGTCGAGATAGAGACCTGGGAACGAGGCAACATGACCACAACACACGACACACCAGCTGTCTTCCTCCTCAGCCACCATCAGCCATCACTCATGCTCTCGGACCCCAGAGACGTAGTTCAACCAAGCAAACTACACCGTGAGGTCGTTACCTGGCAAGAACACGGCGTCGTCCTAACAACCAAAAGACCCGTTGTCAAAAGAGCAAGTGCAAAAACAACAACAACAACACGTTTCACTCGCGTACCGGAACACAAATAAAGAAATCTATCAAAGCGTTCCACCACCCCGCGCGACCACAGCCCATATTCTGTATTTCAGGCACGTTGGAAAAAACGCCAATTACGCTTGCATCCACCCACACATCACACGCAAACCTTCAACCTTTGAAGTGTATACATATATAAATCATGATCATTATCATCATCTCGGTTACAATCACTATCAGTATTGCATCATTATGATCCTCATCATCTTTCCCATCATCATCATTTATCCTAACCGTTATCAGTATTCTAATCAGCGTGATGGTTATCGCATAACCTTAGGGAAGGCCACATCTGACCTCATACCAGGAGGAACAGCTCCCCCCCCCAAGCTGTAAGGGGCAACAAGGTCACAGCTGTGACCGGGGTAAACATCGTACACCCCCCCCCCCACACACACTTCCCAGGCTTCACCACCTCAGCCAAACACGTATGAATCAAATCCTTCGATTTGTACATAAATTTTTACCCACTACGGACTCTTCCCGTAGCGTATATACCTGGATGTGTGTGTGTGTGTGCGTGTGTGTGTGTGTGTGTGTGTGTGTGTGTGTGTGTGTGTGTGTGTGTGTGTGTGTGTGTGTGTGTCGTCTTGCACTACAGATTAAAAGAGGTTTTGGCGGTGTAAACACGAATTATTGCTGATAAAGTAATTCCTACATTGCCACAGGTATGATCATGTAATTTCTCTTGATCCCACGAAACGTCTGCGCGGTACGTACGTGGTTAATGAGTCGACGACTTTTATCAATTTCTTAGTCGAAAGTCGAGACTATACGTAAACAAATTATCATTACAAGTAATTTCTTAGTCGAGACTCAAGATTATATATATATATAAACGAATTATCATTGCGAGGAATTCGCCCAAAATACGCACGCATTCTGAGCGACTTCACCGCCACGCGACAATGCTTTTGGCGACAGCGTTGGCGGCCTTCGATCCCGCCCCCATCAATCAAAGGTGAATTTATGGCCATTACGAAGACAACTACCTGGAGGATCTCCAGTGGGGCGATCAATGGCTGTCTCCCCTGAGCCAGACGGGGAGAAATCGTCCCGATATTTCCTCCCCCAGCCGGGGCTACACCCGAGGAGGCAAGGTTTCCAGAAGGTAATTTTGAAGAGTGGAGGAGGTTCACTTGGGGTCCTCTGGCTCATCCTGCAGTGGGGAGTCAAAGTGGGGAGGTTCCCTGGCTTGTCTTGTGTGGGGGTGGAGAGGGGTTTCCTAGCTTGCCTCACTACGAGGTGCAACACGTTCCTCTACCTCCTCCTTCTCCTCCTGCTCTTGCTCTACCTCCTCCTCCTCCTCCTCCTCCTCCTCCTCCTCTTCCTCCTCCTTCTCTACCTCCTCCTCCTCCTCCTTTTCTTTCTTCTCCTCCTCTTCCTCTACCTCTTCCTCCTCCTCCTCTTCCTTCTCCTCTTCCTCTACCTCCTCCTCCTCCTCCTCCTTCTCCTCCTCTACCTCCTCCTCCTCCTCCTCTTCCCTAGCAACGTCCCCAAGGTATAAAGATTTCATCAAGGCCTCCCACTCGTCCACCAGACTGGCGGGGCTTCACCATCAACACAAACCACAACACACACACACCCACACACACAAACACGAGAAGCCATCTTATAACACCAATCAAGGCAGCGCCTCCGGCAGAAGAAACAAACCCACGAAGGTTAAGGGGAGGTAAGAGTAACAGCCAGAGAGGCGCAACGTGAAGGAGAATAAGGGGAATACGGGATGCGGGTGAGAACTGGAAAAGAAAATTTTATACAACGAACGACAAAGAATGGTGTGTCACATCCACCGAAGGAGACAGCAAAAATGCGGCAAGAAACAATATATATCAACTGACTGTTATATTTCTTACTTGTGTCTCCCCTGATGATGTGATTATTACACGAAAGTGCACTTGGGAACTTATCGTGTTTCATTTTCCCCCGTGGACTCATAGGAATATATATATATATATATATATATATATATATATATATATATATATATATATATA
This sequence comes from Panulirus ornatus, assembly GCF_036320965.1. NCBI lineage: Eukaryota > Metazoa > Arthropoda > Malacostraca > Decapoda > Palinuridae > Panulirus > Panulirus ornatus. Next base: position 2,036,182 of record NC_092296.1, read on the forward strand.
TATATATATATATATATATATATACCATAGAACAAACAGGAGAAAGATAACTATGTTTCACATCTGCTTCAGTGTTACGTCACGTCACAGGGCGGGACGACACGTGACCGGGGGAGACAAAACAGACGTCCATACAACAGAGGTCAAAACGTCTCAAAACAACAGGTTCACTAACGAAGGTTACAAGAAAACACAACAGGGAGGAGGCAGCGGAAGAAGACAAGGACACGCGATAGAAAAAGAGGGTCCCTGGGAGCAAGTGAGATGGTTCACATACAAACACACACACACACACTCGCCTCGCGCAAGACGACCCCTCCCCCCTAAACAAGGCTAGTAACTAAATCACTCCCCGGTATTCTAACTACGCATGACCGACTGTAACTACATTACGCCCGGTGGTTTAAAGGAGGAGTGGCACAGATAGAACCTGCTCAAAACACTGGGAGCAGAGGTGGACACACACACCCGACGCTTGTGGCGCAGACCCTACTACCACGCCTCGAACCCTTCAAAAACAATAGCTTTCGAGGATCGACTATATGGCTATTGTTACAAACGGACAGTCTGGCTCTTGTTTATCTCAGAGAGTGTGTGTGTGTGTGTGTGTGTGTGTGTGTGTGTGTGTGTGTGTGTGTGTGTGTGCTATATACGTGATCAAATTCACAACTGGGGCTGAAGACATTGTAACACAATGTAGGCTCATTTGATATGCAAAACAGCGATCAACACTGCAGTGCGATCGAGAACCTAATGCCTTTCCAACACTCGAGTTTCTGCAAATGATAATATACCTTTCATACAAATATATGACACAACCCTTTGCAGCCACAACATATTTCAGAACGTAATTAAATGTGTTTACTGAGAACATGAATGTAAATATTAATATAAACATGACCACTAGCAAAGAGTACACACGGTGTTGCATACGAGAATAATAAAAAAAAAATGGCTCATATATGAATAAGTTTGACATCTATGATAAGATATTCTATCAATTTAAACGCAAAACACCAAATGAACATTGAAACGGACGTTAATGATGCATTTCCTAACATACAGTAAGCTGTAACTTGAATACATCTGAGGGTGCCAATTCGACCATTTGCAAAAGGTGCAGTGAAGTGAAGTTTGGTCGGTGAGACCTCTTGAAAAATGGCCTATGGCTGCGTCCAATCAGCCTCCAAGGCTAAGGTGCTCTTACTCAAAACTTGACCTAGATTCTGAGGGATCTACTTATACAACATTTTGCATACTGCTGATGCTACGGTTCGTCGGCCATGCAATAGTAAAAGACAAATGGAAGAAAAAAGAAAGAAAAACTTGAAAATAGTATTAGATATACGCTTTGAAATCGTGATCGCTCTTTTTTAAAAACCTAGGTTAGGTTAAGGATGAGAGAAATAGGTAGATAGATAGATAGATAGATAGATAGATAGATAGATAGGTTTTTTTTTGCGGACACCGTACCTAACTTAACCTACGATGAGAGAGAGAGAGAGAGAGAGAGAGAGAGAGAGAGAGAGAGAGAGAGAGAGAGAGAGAGAGAGAGAGAGAGAGAGAGAGAGAGAGTACTGTTCTCACATCTGGGGTGGTTTAGTGAGGTGGTCACCCCCCCCCCCCCCCCCATGCCACGTACACCCGCTATAGAGAATGGCCGGCGGGTTCCCAGCTCGCCTGAGTCCAGCAAGAATGGGATTATGCAAAATCAGTTCCCACTGGGACGTCCCAGTCGTGTGCAGTAGGGGGGGGAGGGGGAGGGGGGGTTATTGGCTATACATTTCCACAGTGGGGGAGCGACCACTACCCACTCTCCTCCTACAGTGGGGGAGCGACCACTACCCACTCTCCTCCTACAGTGGGGGAGCGACCACTACCCACTCTCCTCCTACAGTGGGGGAGCGACCACTACCCCCCCCCAGTCACTCCCACAGTGGTCAGGTCCCCCGGCCACGGACGGAGGACGGCGTGGCCAGTGGGTGAGAGAGAGAGAGAGAGAGAGAGAGAGAGAGAGAGAGAGAGAGAGAGAGAGAGAGAGAGAGAGAGCAGATACACTTTTCTACAGTCCTCACTCAACCAGATAAGAAAAAACATTCCCCGGGGTTCGAATCTCTCTCTCTCTCTCTCTCTCTCTCTCTCTCTCTCTCTCTCTCTCTCTCTCTCTCTCTCTCTCTCTCTCTCTCAGGTGTGGCTCGGCCGGGACTGGTCGAGCAGGAACGGGTCGAGTCCCCCTCCCCTCGACCTGGGCGTAGGCCTACCTGTGTCGCACCGCACAGCGCCTGGCGTCTGGTAGACAGAGAGCGTCAAGCCGCCCCCCCCGGGGAGAGATGTTACGCAAGAACGCTTCGCGTTACCCCCCCTTACGCACAGCCAATCCACACGTCAGCCACGATTGGAGGGGAGGGAGGGGGGGAAAGAGGGGGATTGGGGCCGGGGGGGGGGAATGCCATGGGATTGGGGGGTTGGGGGGTGTGGAAACGATCACCTAATCACCTTACCTCCACTTGTCTGATAATAAACCAATCACCTAATCACGCCAGCCCACCAATCACGTATGACCACCCCCCCCCTCCCTAATCTTCCGCGGCGATTGGCTATTCCCTCTTCCAGCCGATGACGTGGCCGGGGGCATCGGGTGGGGCCAGGGGGGGGGGCAGGGGGGTGTGTGTGCTTCTTCCACGGGACCAGAAGAGCTGGCAGCAACCAGCGGCTCTCTCTCTCTCTCTCTCTCTCTCTCTCTCTCTCTCTCTCTCTCTCTCTCTCTCCCTCCCAGCACGTCGCCAGAACCACAGCGCTGACACGGGGGTCTACTCCAGTTACCACGGGGTAGAGATTACCCAATCGCCTCATTGCCTGCCTCAGATTGTGTAACTGATTATCTATTATAATCCACTGTCTATCTGATTACCTACTATAATCCACTGTCTATCTGAGATCTTGCGATGTCGCTTCTTGAGTCGGGTCTAAAGTGCGACTCGCCCATTGTCTTGGCGACGGTACGACCCGTGAGCACGACGGTACGACCCGTGAGCACGTCGGTACGACCATTGAGCTCAAGGATCGTACCGTCATACTTAAGGATCGTACCGTCGCGCTCGAGGGTCGTACCGTCGCGCTCGAGGGTCGTACCGTCGTGCTCAAAGATCGCACCACTGTACTCAAGGATCGCACCGTCGTGCTCAAAGATCGTACCGTCGCGCTCAAGCATCGTACCGTCGCGCTCAAAGATCGTACCGTCGTGCTCAAGCATCGTACCGTCGCGCTCAAAGATCGTACCGTCGCGCTCAAGGGTCGTACCGTCGCGCTCAAAGATCGTACCGTCACGCCCAAGCATCGTACCGTCGTACTGAAAACAACAACAAAAAAAAGGGGGTCTCGATAATCAACGTTGCTACAGAAGACGACCCCGTGAGGGAGGTAACCAAACCTGACCACCGTGCCCTCCCACTTGATAACCACACACACACACACACACACACACCCACACACACACACACACACACTCACACACACACACACCCACACACACACACACACACACACACACACACACACACACACACACACACACACACCAGTAAAACTTACTCTGATAAATAGATTACTGGGAGCTCACGGTGGACCAGACCAGAGCGGCACGGCCTCTTGAGCTGACGGTTCGACCTCGAGCACGACGGTACGACCTCTTGAACACGACGGTACGATCCTTGAGCACGACGGTACGACCTCTTGAACACGACGGTACGATCCTTGAGCACGACGGTACGACCTCTTGAGCACGACGGTACGACCTCTTGAACACGACGGTACGATCCT
>NC_092296.1:2045000-2067500 GCF_036320965.1 Panulirus ornatus
ACCTCCAAAACAATACAGAGCCTCCCAATCAATGATGAAGACCTCCAAAACAATACAGAGCCTCCCAATCAGTGATGAAGACCTCCAAAACAATACAGAGCCTCCCAATCAATGATGAAGACCTCCAAAACAATACAGAGCCTCCCAATCAATGATGAAGACCTCCAAAACAATACAGTGCCTCCCAATCAATGATGAAGACCTACAAAACGATACAGTGCCTCCCAATCAATGATGAAGACCTACAAAACATTACAGTGCCTCCCAATCAAAGAGGAATACATTGCCTCCAAGAACACACAGCGTCTCCAACCCTTTGGAGATCCACAGACGAAGAGCGTCTCATCAAATACACACAAACACACACACACACACACATACACACGCGCGCGCGCGTCCCCATAACCAGGTAAAGCATCTAACGTGACGTGTGTTCTCGAAGTGTGTTGCTAAGCATTGTGTTGCTGGGGCGAGGTGGGTAAATAAGAGTTAAATAAGAGTTGCTTGCGTGCGTGTCTCACGAGAGAATGTGTTGCGTGGTCTTATAGTGTTGAAACCTGGTGCAGTGAGCCACATTTAATGTTGCTGGTTTTGGATTCGCCTGTGTTGCTGCTTCCCAACACCTTGTTGTGTTGTGTTGTGTTGTGCTGTGTTGTTAGTGTTGCAGGACTGGCGTGTGGGGGGTGGAGTGGGGGGGGGGGGTTCCCCTCAGTGTACATATCTGTAATCTACCTGGAGTCAACCCTGGAAACCTGTCATCTACCTGAAGTCTACTACAGAAACCCTTACTCTACCTTCTGTCTACATCAGAAAACCATTACCAACCCTTAGTCTACCTCGAAGACCTGAAATCTACTTTAAACGACTTGTTTTCTACCGCGGAGACCTGTAATCTACTTTGGAAGACTTGTCTTCTCCTTCCAAGACCTTGTAATCTACTTTAGTAGACCGTTCTCTACTTCGGAGACCCGTCTATTTCTACCTTGAGTCTACCCTGGACGGGTCGTCTCTACCCGGGGAACTCTACCTTACTCTCAAACCTCCTCCGGCGAAAGAAAGAAAATAAGGAAAACACACTTGGTTCATTCACATGTTGGTGGCTGCATTCCATCGTACCCCCCCCCCCCCCCTCTCACAGTCCTGGGAGGATGCAGGTCAGGTCTGCTGCCTCAAGGGTTACCTAAATCACTTGAAAGCCTCTTTTTCAGGGAGGCTCAGTCATGCGGCGTTCAAAGCTTCGCTACTTCAAACGAGAGAAGGAGAGAGAGAGAGAGAGAGAGAGAGAGAGAGAGAGAGAGAGAGAGAGAGAGAGAGAGAGAGAAGAGAGTCATGCGTTTGTGTGTGTGTGTGTGTGTGTGTGTGTGTGTGTGTGTGTGTGTGTGTGTGTGTGTGTGTGTGTGTATTTCCTCGTCCTTCAATGATATTCTGGCTCCCAATTTCTCTAATTTGATGTTGCGTTATCTTCCAATTACCATCCCGTTAAGGGAACAGGCGAATGTGGTCGAATATTTCCACTGCTGGTGCTACAGCGGTATGCATATATATATACCCATACCAAAGGTATATAAGGTCTAATTAATGTAACCTCTATATCATGGACATAAGTAAAGACTTACACCATGTCTATATTCGCCGGGTATCTTGCTGTGTAACTAGAAAAAAAAAGAAGAAAATGACACATTAAGTTGCTACGCTGAGAGGCCTCACTCTCCCTCCCTCCCTCTCTCTCTCTCTATCCCCACCCCATCAATCATTGCGCATCTACAATTTCGTCCGAGTCTTGGCACGCAAGCAACGGTGCAAGAAGGCCGGGGCGCAGGCGGCAAGCACGACCTGTGTGCACGGTGGTGGACCACCGCAAAGCCTGGTTCACATCACGGTATTCAAGATCCAACACCCTCACACGTCCGTGCATCGCTACACGTCTACCAGCAGGGTCCTAGCCAGCCACGACCCCCTCCTGCTATGTCTGCTTCACACAACCCCTTGCTGCTCTGCCTGCTTCACACGACCCCTTGCTGCTCTGCCTGCTTCACACGGCCCCTTACTGCTCTGCCTGCTTAACACAACCCCTTACTGCTATGCCTGCTTCACACGACCCCCTACAGCTATGCCTGCTTCTTGCCGTCGCTTGGCGCGCGAGGCACAGACGAACGCGTCGTCCAGGCCCCATGTAGGAGGGTGGTGTGACGAACAAAGACCTACTGGGGTGGACGAATCTGTCGAACCTCTGTACATCACAGACACACCAAACTGTGTTCGAGTCTGTGAAACACCGGGAGACAAAGGTGAACAGGGAAAACAGATTGACACAGAAACAGTTGATTTTCTCCTCAACAACAATAATGCATGAGGATTTCCGTGCCACATATCTACATACGCCGGAGCAACAGATGTATGTACATCCATGTGGGAGATCGAGAGCAACCAGACTGGTGTACATGTACGACATCGTTATGGTAAAAGATTACGTACACCTGTTCTTTTCTGTAGCGCGGCTCAAGAGTGAGGGCATTGTACGAGCCAAGGGCTTCTGTGAGGGGAACGTTTCTCATGTTTTGCAACACATACACACACACACACACACACACACACACACACACACACACACACACACCACTTCAATGGTAGCATGTCTGTTTTCAGATATACTGAAAGCCTTTTGTGTGTGTGTGTGTGTGTGTGTGTGTGTGTGTGTGTGCCGTTGTAGCCTATCTATCCAGGGCTCACATCAGCTTCCGTTTTCCTGTTTCCACCCCTCATGCACTTCCCCTGTTGCCCGTCAATAGACCTGTTGGGTCCTAGCTTCCGTTGCCCTATTCTGTTACTTGTTTACCTGTGGCTTTGACCTGGCCCTCAAGGATCACGTCTAACACCAGGCCATCCTACTCAAGGGTCGTATCGTGGTGCTCAAGGGTTGTTGGGTTGTTTTAGCTCAAGGGTCGTACTCAAGGGTCGAACAACCATTCTCAAGAGATGCACCGTCGTGCTTAATGGTCGTTCTCCTGTACTCCAAGTGTCGCACTCAAGGACTCTATCGTCGTGCTCGGGGGTCGTTCTGTTGCACCCAAGTGTCGCACCGCCGTACTCAAAGATTGTACCGTCGTGCTCAGGGGTCGTTCTACTTGCACTCTACCGTCGCACTATCGTCCTCAAGGGCTGGGAGGTCAATACTACACCGGCTGCTAATTTCTGGAGAGGGGGCGACAAGGGGCCTTGTAGGACACCGTGATGCGTCATCCCTACAAATGACTTATCGTCACTATGTGATAAGCGACGCCGTCGTCTGGATGTTCAATAAGCCCTTTATGGTTTATGAACGAGGATCTCTCCCTGTCATTCTGCCATCGTCGGCAAAGTCTGGAATCAAAATGCCATAAAGCTTTAGCTTGGTCAGTGAGGGTGTAGTGATGACGACATTAGCAAAACAATTTTAAAGGCGGGTGCTGTCGAGGGCGTAGTGAAGATGGCCTTTGACCCTGATCCCCGAAAAATGATCCGAGCTAAGTTCAAGGCCATCCTTAGGTCGGCCGAGGGAGCTAACAAAAAGAGATGGGGGAGCAGACCCGACCCTTAAGGTACCCCACTTGCTACGATAAGCAGATGTATGTATATGATAAAAGACAAAGGGGCTTAGATACGAACCTTGTGGTACCCCATACGTTACGACCAGTAGATGTAGACAAAAAGAATGAGGGGATCAGATACGAGCCTTATGGTACCCCATCTGTGACGATTAGTGAATGTAAAACGACAAAAAGAATGAGGGGATCAGATACAAGCCTTGTGGTAACCCCACCAGTTACCGTGAGCCAATGTAAATAAACGATGGAGAGGTGTGTGGGCCACAGACCCGAGCTCCGTGGTACTCATCATGCCGCGCCAATCCAACAGTACTAACCTTCGAGAACCTCTTGACATCCTCTTTCAGTGCTGAGGCAACTTGCGCGAAGGCGATACTCGGCTTCTGATCCGTACTTGCCCTCGCGCCTCTGCTACACTGCCTTACCCCACCACGGCGGCGCAGTCTGTGGATGTAAGTGGTACGCGTCTCCCGCAGTCTGAGAGGACCTCTTCATCTTACCTTATCTGGAGGGAGGAGACGACAGTGGCTGTCAAGTTCTCAAAACGTAGAATAAGTTCGCACAACTTCAACGAAGTTAAGACACTTGCTACAGACTCTGGGTGTCTGTGCCAGTTCATCATGGTTTGAGGGCCACTCATAACGACCGTCTATAATATACACAGACCGTTGTGTATGGTCTTCGAATTACCTTAAATACCTACAGAAGATATTACCCCCCCTTTTTTTAATTGGTGGTCTTAACGACACTGGAGGCCTTAACGACCCCTGGCTGTTGACAGGCCCCAAAACAACCAACCAACAAACCAACCATCAGCCTCAGTCATGATGCTGGTCCGTTAAGGTCTGGGTATCAACACTCTTCTTGGGAGTCAAGAGCATGGATAGACCACAGCCAAACACTCTGCCCTATACGGCCGGGGGGGAGGGGGGACGACGACCGCGATGAAATCATCCTTGTTGCCCATAAGGTCGTGTCTCTCTGTACACTATAAGAACATCCCACATCGTCTCCTCACTACACCAAGACCCGCAGCCTTTCCTCAGATCTCCCAGCACCTCCTAAATGACCACTAAGTACTCATTTATCCCCCCCTTCATGAAGACGGGGTCAAGCACAGGAGCTGAGGACATCTGCCATCCAACCCACCTTACAGAGAGCGGCCACCCCGGCCCATATACCATATGGTATACACACACTCACTCCCACTCTCACGTGAGCGCCGCCGCCGATGCTAAGCATTTACAGATTTTGCACGGCGATCCAATTTCTCTCTCCATTTGCCCCAAGTGGCTGGCGGGGTGGCGGAGGAGGAGGAGGAGAGAGAGTTCGCCACGATTTACGGGCTTTTTCCAGTTTTCTTCGCGTCTCTCTCTCTCTCTCTCTCTCTCTCTCTCTCTCTCTCTCTCTCTCTCTCTCTCTCTCTCTCTCGTACTGACTTCCTTCATTTTCTCTTTATCGACTCATTTTGCTTCCCTAGTGCCGGCCCCTCGCTTTCCTGATCTCGCCGAAATAGTGATTTACTTGCATTTCTGTGATAAAGTGATGTGTATAGTGATACAGTGATGTGTATAGTGACTCAGTGATGTGTATAGTGACAATGATGTGTACAGTGACAGTGATGTGTATAGTGATATAGTGAGGTGAATAAAGATACAGCGACGTGCACAGTGATGTGTATAGTGATGGGTATAGTGATATAGTGATGTGTATAGTGATATACTGATGTGTATAGTGATACGGTGATGCAAGTTTTCCTTCTGTAGTGCCCGGCGTGAGCACGGGCCGAGAGACAAAGAATGAACACAGTCATCGCCACCAGAAGTGCTGGTGTGCGAGTGTCACACACTCGCACACTTGTCAGACAGACAACTCACAAGAAGGTGGAGGGAGGCGTAGGAAGGAGGAGGAGGAGGAGGGAGGCGTAGGAAGGAGGAGGAGGAGGAGGAAGGAGGAGGAGGAGGAGGAGGAGGAGGAGATTCCACAGCTTCCCCGTTTGAGGAAACAACTGGCCATTATAACGGTCCATCCTCGGAGTGGTGTGAGGGGTATTCGTTATCGCGTTGCTTCTTCGTAGTTCTGACGCTGCGGTGTTCTTCTTTTGTTACCAGTGTTCTCCTGTTATGACTCAGTTGTTGGTTATGTGTTGTGTTGTTATATCTGACTGCGGGGCGCCGGCCGGTTTACTGTGTGATCCTACAGTACTGATGTGTTCGTGTTGTATTTTTAGCTGCTGTTGTATCACTGAATAGACCTTGTGGTGTTAACTCCTTGTGCACGAAGGGACGATCCGTGAGCACGACGGTACGACCAATGAGCACGACGGTACGACCCTTGAGCACGACGGGTACGACCCCTTGAGCAGGACGGTACGACCCCTTGAGCACGACGGTACGGCCCTTGAGCACGACGGTACGACCCTTGAGCACGACGGTACGAACCCTTGAGCACGACGGTACGACCCTTTGAGCAGGACGGTACGACCCCTTGAGCACGACGGCACGCTGACCCTTTCAAGAACGACTAATTACCTTTGGGGCTATAATGGCCTCGCCTTAGTCCTGACCTTTAAAGGTCAGGACGGGAAAAAAAACGGGGAGGGGGGGAGTGAGAGGAAGATGGGAGAACAGTCCATTACAACATGGTAGGGAATGATCGCTACATTATTTATAGCCAAGTACCGAAAACGGCATCGGTACATTCGCAAGACAATCTCACATGTTTACCAAATGGCGTCCCAGCTTCGTCTCTTCGATGCATATCCACTGACGGTTATATTTCTCTCTTGTGTCTCCCCTGATGATGTGATTATGACACGAAAGTGCACTTGGGAACTTTTCGTGTTTCATTTTCCCCGTGGACTCATAGGAATATATATATATATATATATATATATATATATATATATATATATATATATATATATATATATATATATATATATATAAAGCTCTTCCTAAGCCCCATACACGACCTGGCGTCACATACCCTTCATCAGAACAGCAAAATGACCCAGGCTTTCTTTCACTAGGCTACACAGCAGGCACGACGTGGTACGGGCGCACGTGGAGTCCACAGCAGGCACGACGTGGTACGGGCGCACGTGGAGTCCACAGCAGTACTGCATTACACGTATAACTAAAGCTGTCGCTATAAGACATGGCCGGGCCAGCCCGCTCTTGCTTCTGGGAGCCGCGCAAAGCCGTGGAAACCCTCCCCGACACACACGCGCGCGCGCGCCCCACCATCAACATGAATCGCATCTCCATCTATACCCTGTGGAGATATCTATCTATTTATCTATCTATCTATTCCCTCCCCCCCCCAACATTCCTCTCTGTCCGCGGGTGAAAGGATATTTGACAGCTAATGGCCATCATCGGTCGTTCTGTGACTGACGACGACCTCCAACGATAATTAGGTCGTTACGCTTGAGAGAGAGAGAGAGAGAGAGAGAGAGAGAGAGAGAGAGAGAGAGAGAGAGAGAGAGAGAGAGAGAGAGAGAGAGAGAGAGAGAGAGGGCATAAACTTCGATGCGTAATTTTTGGATACCCCGCCCGCCCGCCCGACTTGAAATTATTTACTGACTGGTAACTATCGCCTAGGGTTGCCAGAGGCAAAGGAATATTATATAATCTTCATTTATCGACGAATTATTATAGTAATGTCTCGGTGACACCTCTTTCATCTTTTTTTTTAGGGAAAAATGGTTGACTTCGATATTGATGAAGGGGGGGCACGAACGCTCCCTCGTAGTGAGACGAGACAGACACACACAACACAGACGCAGAGCACCGCGTCGTCGTCCGAACGCTGCTAAATGTGGGTTAATAATAGCGTCGGGTTGCTGTGTGTGTGTGTGTGTGTGTGTGTGTGGGCAGACGACGCCGGGCGGGGGGTGAAGAGGGAGGGAGGGGAGAAAGGACGGGGGAGTGGGGTTGGGGAGGGTGCTGCCTGGAGACGTGGTTGGGGAGAGAGAGAGAGAGAGAGAGAGAGAGAGAGAGAGAGAGAGAGAGAGAGAGAGAGAGAGAGAGAGAGAGAGGATGCTAAGGTGTGAGGGATTTACGCAGACATTCTAGAGACCTGCGGCGTGACGCCGGTAACGCAACCGTACGCTCCGCGAGCGATCGATCGACACCGGGCGTAGGAGTGACGCAAAAGACCCTCCCTCCACTGCGCCGCCCAGGCCCCCCCCCAACCCTCCTCGCCTCCCCCCGCCAGGAGCGGACCCTGGCCCCTGGTGGGTGGGTGGGTGCGGGTGGATGGTGGCGAGAGAGAGAGAGAGAGAGAGAGAGAGAGAGAGAGAGAGAGAGAGAGGACACGTGTGGTAGCGGCCCTCCTCCTCCTCCCTCCATCCCTCCCTGGAAGCAAATGTCATTCGGTCACAAGTCCGCCTCCAGACGCACATCTCTGTTGCTGCTTCAGCACACTCGTCGTGCATTACGCCACAGTGGTGCCTTCACCCCCACACCCCACACCGCCTCCTAACCTTATACATACACATGTATGTACAGTGTCTCACGTACACACACACACACACACACATATGTACACCGACATTCACTGACCAGAGAGTGAAGGAAGGTGATAAGGTGTATTTTAAGTGATGGGTATTTCCCCGATCCGAATTTTGGACCAGAGCCCCGTTACCTCAGCGGGTCATAACGCTGACCACCGCACCACGGAGGCGCGCGCGTGTGTGTGTGTGTATTTTAGAATAGGATGGCACCTTTACCTAATACATGTCTCCCAAATGACCCCCGACACTACGTAAACATTCCACAAACAGGCCAAGCAGAGAGAGAGAGAGAGAGAGAGAGAGAGAGAGAGAGAGAGAGAGAGAGAGAGAGCCCGGAAACCATCGACCAATCAGAACGCCGTCCACGGCCGATAGGGTAAAAACCCATCACTGGAGACAAGGCTGTTAACCATACAGTTAACGACCCATTCACCTTAAGAAAAAAAAAAAAAGAAACAAGATTAACAATCGGACGTGTATCAAAGAGATCTTGAGAATCACCAAAGGCTTGGATAACCTGGATCTAAACAGGTGTTGTTAAAGGCTTCTGATCACTTTGCTGTTACTGTCGACCACGGACACCAGCTCATGGACGGAAAGCTCTCGCTTCCAATACGTCAAAGTATTTTTCCGCATCGACAGGAACTTTTACCGAGAATCGATTAACATTTAAAGAGGAGTTGAAAGCAACGCCACACACACGTTTTCTATCAGGCCTGAGAGATAATTCGCGCCAAGACCACGACTTACATTGTGAGCACCTCCGTGGGTGTAATTATCATATAATGTAATTATCATATCAGGTAATTTTTGACCTGATTATCTTATACTTAAACAGCTCGGAGCTCGTGTTGCTCATCTCTCTCTCTCTCTCTCTCTCTCTCTCTCTCTCTCTCTCTCTCTCTCTCTCTCTCTCTCTCTCTCTCTCTCTCTCTCTCACACACACACACAACAGGACACACAGGTATTATTCCGTTGTGCTCAAGTGTAGCATAGGTCTTGCTCAAGTTTATAATAACTGCTCAGGTGAGCAGCAATACCTTTAACCTGCAGTGTCATTTAACTGGTTACGTTATGTAACAGCAAACTCTTCATAGCCAGGAAAACCCATCAACAATAAAGATGACTATGGGTGGATGAACAGCTGGGTTGACTGTGGACCGACTGCCGTAACCAGGATTCGAACCTATACCCTCTCGACCCCGGGCGGCCCCCGTGAATGCGTCAGGGTCAGTACTGAACGCTGACAGCTCACGCCACGGAGACCCATGCGAAACAACCCCTCCCCCCAAGCACTTAAAATTAAGTAATCGGATCAACAACCACCACAACCACAACCACAACTTGCTCTGTCCATGTGTTGTGACTGGACGCGCTAAGCTGGGCAGGAGCGGGTCGTTGACTTGTGGTGGTGGCTTCCTCCTCCCTTTGGCAAAGTTCAGTCGTAAGTCATTTTACCAGGACAAGAGACACGCATCCCAATCAAGGATTACAATCCCAATACCAATCGAACAACATATGAATTGGAAAATGGGTGAATGTCCCAATACGTCCCACTTGAACTAATCCCTGTGCGCGAGTTATGTCCCAGGGGGCAATGCACAACATCCCACTGTGTCACAAGAGGGGTAATATCCCGCGTGTTGTACCACCCTACTCACACAACCTCCACCTCCCCAGGAGAATGATCACACAGTCATACGCTTCGGGATATCAGGTCGTCCCCAAACAAACCCCCCAGTTACAATAATTTAGACATACAGTGCCCCGAGCACCGTCCCACGGTCTCTCTCTCTCTCTCTCTCTCTCTCTCTCTCTCTCTCTCTCTCTCTCTCTCTCTCTCTCGTCGCCTCTCAGATGCAGCGGGATGATGGCCACAGACTGTAAACAGCGGTGATCTCCACGCACGGCCACTCCGCCAGTGGGCGGTGTTCGCCGTTTTGGGACACTTGTCGTAGGCGACACAGAACACTGTAAACACACGTACTTCGCAAGAGGCCACGAGCGACCACACCTGCCAGCGTTCCGCTTTCTGGCTCTCTTTCAGCACGACACCCTTGGGGGTATCACGGCTCTCATAAGCCTTGTGAGATAATACCTTTTGCCACCATCTCAAGCGTTGGTTTTTCAGGGGCACGCTTCCATCCCTCGTACCTGTGGGTTTACTCCGAGTCTTCCCCGTGTTTCTTGCCTTCGTCTCAACCGAGGTGCTACCTCCGGCGAGGCCATAGCATCTCTTGCCTCACTGCGCTTGGAGGAGGACCTTGGTCCTGAAATCCCCCTTGAACCTAACACTCTCCCTCGCCTGTCATACACATACCCCGATCAGTCTAGCCTTGTCACACACACAGCCAGACCATAAGTCAGTTCATCGACGTGTAGGGAGTGAGTATCCAATACACCACTCCATGCACAAACATATATTAATACGAACATGAGCAGGCAAGAGCAGGCAGTCAGCAGCGGGATGCTGGGACGTGAGTCGGTTGCTGTCAGCTGATGATCCAGCTCTGGTGGATGATTCCAGTGTGAAATCGAGGTTATGAGGTTTAGCAAGGTTGAGGGTCAGATTACGGTGGGATGTGAGTTGGAATGGAGAAAACCTGGAGGAAGTGAAGTGGTTTAGATACCTGGGAGCGGACTTGGCAGCGGATGGAAAGAAACAGTTATCAAAACGGCCCACACATTGAGTTGACAACAGTAATCATGTGACGCAGCAGCTTGCCGAGTATTGCGTGGTCAAGCTAGTGGTGGGGGGCACACAAGCAGCCAGCTCTCGGGATTACAAACCACAGTAATACGTACAGAGGAAAGACAGTGAACCAACACTGCGGCGTAGGGCAGGGGAGTCAAGTTTGGAAGTTAGCCTGGGACAGTTTATAAGTAGGACCGCTTTCGACTCTCTTTTGTCAAATAAGGATGCCAAGCTAGAACCACCCCAGATGTGAGAGCAGTACTCCATACAAGGACGATTCAAGCCTTTGTATACACGGAGCAGCTGCTCAGAAGCAAAGATACTTCGACATGTAAACAGGACACCCAGTTTCTTACAGGCAGACTTGGCTATTCCCGTAATGTGGGGTGACCAAGAAAGAGTGGATGTTACAGTAATACCACGCATGTTCACTGAATCAAGAGGTGGAATTACAGAACCGCCAAAGGAGAGAGAAAAGTCTCGATAGCGAGACGTGGTAGAAACTGGGTCTTGGAGGCATTCAAACTTAAGCAGATTTCCTCTTCCCAACTCACATTATCCTGTCCAAGGACGAGTCTTTCTGAGAAAGTGTGTGACGAGACGAAATGCAGATTGAGCGAGAGAGGAAGCAGACCTGAAGGACTTAGAGGAAGACCGTAATAAACATATATATATATATATATATATATATATATATATATATAGAGAGAGAGAGAGAGAGAGAGAGAGAGAGAGAGAGAGAGAGAGAGAGAGAGAGAGAGAGAGAGAGAGAGAGAGAGAGAGACGCAATTACTCGAACGTATAAACCCAAACCTACATGAACCGATGCTGCAATCTCTTATCAGACAGAGGGACACTTGAACGCCACCTGCATATCTCGTTATCCCACATTCCTTCCCTTCATTCTGCATGTCTGCAACTTACATGGGAAGATGGGCCTCGCCAGGGATGGTCTATCGGTATATAAAGGCATATCCGACAGGGCGGTGAGAGGGAGGGCTGTGTGGTGGTGGTGGGGGTAAGAGCCATGAGATGGGCCGGCTACCAACAGCTTGATCGACCCAACGTGCCCAGGCTGCCAGACCCCATCAACCTGGGCTGTGTGTGTGGGGGTGTTGACGGAGGAAGCCCTCCCCCCCGTGTGCTAAAGGCCTCAATAGGTACGGCGAGATGACCCCTCCCGACCTGTGTGAGTTAGGGAGGAGAGAGAGGGAGGGAGGGAGATATCCTACGTGCCCCCCCTCCTGCCACACACCATCCAATCAACAACAGGTGTCCGGCGCTTGCAAGCAAACTGCAAAAAAACACTCACAAAAAAACACTGTTCAGGCACAATGCGCTGTGATAAGTACACAGCAGAAATGGTCGGGAATATTACGATGAGTTGTAAGTTCGAGCTGAGCTGAGTTATACTACTACTACTACTACTACACTACTACTACTACTACTACTACTACTACTACACTACTACTACTACTACTGCTACTACACTACTGCTACTACTACTACTACTACTACTACACTACTACTACTACTACTGCTACTACACTACTACTACTACTACTACTGCTACTACTACTACTACTACTACTACTACTACTACTACTACTTCTACTACTACTACTACTACTACTACTACTACTACTACTACTTCTACTACTACTACACTACTACTACTACTTAAGAGGGAGTTACTTACGTTACTTATATCCACTGCCACAATCACTACGGTGATAGCCATCTGGGAGATGATCATATAAACCAACACGTTATATACATTCTCTTTATACATATAAACAATCTCATATATCGGAGACAGAATCTTTAGGCCTCTTTTTTTTCCCACCGTGGAGCTGACGTCAGAATCAGAAGTTTGTCTCAAATCACTCATTACTCGTCGTAGTTCTCTGTATACACACACACACACACACACACACACACACACACACACACACACACACACACACACACACACACACTACTCTGTACCAACACCCAAATTACGACGCCACATACACTAATGTTACGACGTCACATACACTGATGTTACGACGCCACACACACTGATGTTACGACGCCACACACTGATGTTACGACGCCACATACACTGAAGTTACGACGCCACACACTGATGTTACGACGCCACATACACTGATGTTCTTAGAAGACAACTCGAGTGTTCAGGTTTACGTTAGAGAACTGGCCGCTCAATTACGGGGTTCGCTCGGTGACGTCACGTCTGAGCGTGACACGAGGCACAAATGTGTGTGTGTGTGTGTGTGTGTGTGTGTGTGTGTGTGTGTGTGTGTGTGTGTGTGTGGACTGCGGCACGTAGTATTGCTTCCAAATGACTCATCACAGTGGAAGTGGGTGCCGACACACACACACACACACACACACACACACACACACACACAAGATCCCCTCCCACGGTAGCTCGATAGCTAACTCTCTCTCTCTCTCTCTCTCTCCAGCACGGTAACGACGACTCCCCCCTCCCCCCCCCCCCCCCGGGCACCACAGCAGCAGGGAGGGGGAAGGTAGAGAGGAGGGGGGGGGTGGCGAAGGGGTGGGGGGTGGTTTCCCCCTCCCACTGAGCCAGACGGGTCGTAACACGATGAACGTACGGTTTCTCCCGTGTTGTAATATCAATTATGCGACGACACGTAATACCCAGGTTGCCCGCGCGCCAGCACCACCGCGACGCCACAACCCGACACACGTTTTCTACACTTCTGGCGGCCTGGATGAGTCCAATCACCCCTGCTGGTATCGAGTTACCAGGTTACCGCGAGGCTTTTGACCTACAGTCTGGCTCTACGGGTATTCCAAGTATTCATCTTCACTTTAGACCGTCGCCCACATACGGAATATTCCCATCGTATTCTGAACGTCCTATGATATATCTCAATACTCCCCAAAAATAGTCGAAGTATTCCTGAATATTCGAAATTCTCCACCACACACTGCGAAGACCGCCCCATATTCGAAATACACCACAATATACGAGGTATTCCACTGTGTTCAATACACGCCAATACTGAATACTCCATAATCTTCATGGTAGTACTTCACATGGGAAATGTACCCAGCACACTCGCATTACGTCAGATATTCCATTCAATTGAGCCCACCAGCGTCGTGCACGAATACTCTCCTCTTTACATAACCCAAGCAGAGGCAGAAATGACGACCACCAAACTCCACGCGAAGCCACCACTTCGGCATGACCCTCTCCCGGCCAATGTTTTGACGGACACATGGGGTCAAATCCACACACCGAATGCGCGGTGGAAGGGGGGGTCGAAGCCACGCCACACACCCCCTGCCCCCTCCCTAGCCCGGCCCAAGCCAGCCAATCACCCGCTGAACCTCGACCCTGACCTACATGTGAAGTTCGCTACATCCACCTTGTTCTTCCCTACGACCCGTGAAATCCAACCCTGAACTATGATGAGGACTTACAACCCCAGATATATATATATATATATATATATATATATATATATATATATATATATATATATATATATATATTTCTTTCTTTTCTTTCATACTATTCGCCATTTCCCACGTTAGCGAGGTAGCGTTAAGAACAGAGGACTGGGCCTTTGAGGGAATATCCTCACCTGGCCCCCTTCTCTGTTCCTTCTTTTGGAAAATTAAAAAAAAAAAAAAAAAACGAGAGGGGAGGATTTCCAGCCCCCCGCTCCCTCCCCTTTTAGTCGCCTTCTACGACACGCAGGGAATACGTGGCAAGTATTCTTTCTCCCCTATCCCCAGGGATAATATATATATATATATATATATATATATATATATATATATATATATATATATATATATATATATATATATATATACATATATATATATATATATATATATATATATATATATATATATATATATATATATATATATATATATATACATATATGACACTTTCCACCATTCGGTGATTTCCAACTCGTTAAACATTTTGGTGACTCGTTAAGCCGTTTTTTGTCTTCTTGTGTGTGTGTGTGTGTGTGTGTGTGTGTGTGTGTGTGTGATTCAACGCGTCACTGAACCCCCCCCCCCCCTCCCCGAGCGTGTTGGAGGGAGTTCCCGCAATGGCTTTAAAGACTCCTCCTCCTCCTCCTCCTCCTCCTCCGTGTACTCAATGACCTCTTCGGCAGGTCTCTTCCCCTCCCCCCCCCCTCCCATCGTTCAAGGCCCCTCCTGTACCTTCAGACCTCAGCGTCCACCCCGTCAACGCCTTGCAAATCCCTGGACCTCCACGATGTCGTACTTCAAGGAAGACCTCCTTCTCCTCCTCCTCCTCCTCCTCCTTCCTTCTACCTGACCGCTCTCGAAATCCTCGGTCTTTTACGACCCTTCCTGTACCCTGGCAGCCTCCACTTCCCACCCGCCTTAAAGCCCTGGCCACATCGCATCTCGCACTTCACGGGTTGGACCCTGACGACCCTTGACCTTGACCTCCCATACGTCAAACTCCAGTCTGTACCCAGAGAGAGACAGACACACACACACACACACACAGACACTACCGCTTAAAGTCCATGTTCTGAACCCAACACCACCACACCACACCACCTCTCTCTCTCTCTCTCTCTCTCTCTCTCTCTCTCTCTCTCTCTCTCTCTCTCTCTCTCTCGCTCTTGTACCTCACCGTATCGCAATGATGGGGTTGCGACCCCCACCCCCCACTCCCTCCCCCTCATACCAAAAGAAGGTGTGTGTGTGTGTGTGTGTGTGTGTGTGTGTGTGTGTGTGGTTCCGGGTCCCATGCCGTAATCTGTGGCTTTGAGGACGACAGAGTCTTAAAGCCTCCGCCCCTCGTCTCCTCCCCACTACACTGGTCGTGGTTGGGGCGCCGCCACCACCACCAAATCCACGTCCTAGCGACCAGACGTAACCTAGACACACCGACATGACGTCTTGGGGTGGAGAGGGAAGGGAATTTTAAGAGACGGCGACGTAAACCAACGACTCGCGGTACCACGGCTTGGGCGAAGCCTCACCGCACGTCCAGGCGCCGTGCCACATGACCTCGGCAACACGTAGCGCCACCCTCCGCCACACTCGGTCGTCACCTCGGCAACACGTAGCGCCACCCTCCGCCACACTAGGTCGTCACCTCGGCAACATACAGTCGCTGTACCATGTACCACACACTCCCTCCCACGTACTGTACCGTCATCCTGTCATGTACCACACACTCCCTACTCCCACGTCCTGTACCGTCATCCTGACATGTCCCACGTCGCTCACAGCGGCCTCTGGAGTGCGTGCGGGAGGAGACAAATTACTCCTGTGCGCTCGTAACGACCGACCAACCACCTCTCCAAGTGGGATTACCCTCTCGTCGAGGTTGGCCCTGTTCTCGATCCAAGGGAGGAGGAGGAGGAGCAGGGTAGAGGGGGTGGTGTGTATATCATCTCCCTGCTCCTGAATGAAGCGCAACCTTAAAAAAAACTAACTGCAGGAGGAGACGACCCCCCCCCCCCTCCATAAAAGTGGCCCAAGGACGACAATAACGACAGTGGGTTGTAATGAGCGAATCACCACCACGTATGAGTCGTGGTCACCTCCAGGCTTCGTCTTCATCTTCTCTTCCCACTAGATTATACCCGGGACAATATCCTGGGATATATCCCGGTATATCTGAAGTACGGGGATGTATTCCAGCAGCGAGTCCGGGGTTATACTGTAGTATACCTTCTAGTGCCTTGGTCGTACGTCCAGGTTCATAACAGTGTCCAGAGAGGCAGCCACGTCAGCCGTTCAAATATATATACTTTATTTTCCTTTTTTTCTTCGACATGAACTTCGGGGTGTGAGAGCCATTCACACTTGGCGGGGGGGAACCCGAGACACTGCCTCGCTCTCCACTACATATATAAAAAAAAAGAGATACAAAAAAAAAAACCCCGCGTGCGAAGTGATCTCCCTCACCAGTGGTGGTGGTTGCTGCAGACAGGGCTGGGCTGGGCCGGGCGCCTTGTGGGGGGGAGGGGGGTTTACTAAGGAGGTGGGGGGGGTGTTTGCTTTGGGAGGGGGGGAGGGGGGGAGGGGGACTAACAAGGTCACCAATACGGATGTGCCGCCTCTCTCTCTCTCTCTCTCTCTCTCTCTCTCTCTCTCTCTCTGCTGACTCAGCTGGTGTGTGTGGTGTTGGTAGCACTGCCTCTCTTCACAGTGGTCCTCTTCTCTCCACTGTGGGAGACGTGGTCCTCGCGCGATGTACTCCTCGCGTCCTCGAGAGAGCACCGTGTCCTCGCTAGATCTCGTCAGAAGGGTACCATGTCCTCGCCAGTTCTCATGAGGGAGTACCATGGCCTCGTTAACTCTCACCAAAAAGTACCGTGTCCTCGCCAACTCTCACTAGGGAGTAACAGGTCCTCGCCAACTCTCACCAGGGAGTAAGTAGCAGGTCCTTGCTAACTCTCACCAGAGAGAGAGAGAGAGAGAGAGAGAGAGAGAGAGAGAGAGAGAGAGAGAGAGAGCATGACTTCGCCAGCTCTCACCAGGGAGAGGCATGACCTCGCCAACTCTCACCAGGGAGAGGCATGACCTCGCCAACTCTCACCAGGGAGAGGCATGACCTCGCCAACTCTCACCAGGGAGAGGCATGACCTCGCCAACTCTCACCAGGGAAGAATCGAAGGTGAACGTGGTCCCGCACCAACCAGTCATATTCAACCACTGGGTATGCAGTGGGTACAACACCAGTGGGGTAGGTGGAGGCAAGCACAGGGTATGCAGAGAGAGAGAGAGAGAGAGAGAGAGAGAGAGAGAGAGAGAGAGAGAGAGAGAGAGAGAGGGAGGGAGGGAGGGAGCCTGGTGGCTCCCGTCTCGTCAGTATGGGAGAAGAGGATTAATTCAGCTGCTCACGTTTTTGGTCACTACCTGCCCGGCTGACCACCAAGCGCCCCGTCTCTTGCTTTCACGCCAGGCGTGCACACACGTCCACCACGCATTCCTCCACCAACCCTCGTCTCTGTCATGGGCCAACGGTGGCGTTGTACAGTCCACACGATGAATGGTGATGGCCACGAAACGCGAAGGGTTCGGGGAGCCAACACTACGACACATTATACAGTATGTACCCGACGAGCAACAAGGCTGACTAGCAGACGTGGAGCTCCCTATTCGAGGTTTCCAGATATAGAACAGACCAAAAAACACAACATCTTGCAGTTTAATCTACCTCAGTTTGAGAAGTAAGGCAGTGCAAGGAAACAAGACAGTCAGATGGTCTCCTGCGAGCTCTGAGGTTTCGTGGGAAAGGGAATGAGGAGGAGGAGGAGGAGGGAAGACAGTGATGGAAGGAGGGAATTATAACGGTCAACCCTCGTGAGGTCGGTCAACACAACAGAAGCTGTGGGAAGCAGCATCCAGACTCCAGGTCGTGGAGGGATGGGACACGACGGAAGGACACGAGCGAACACCTGTGGAGGAGGGAGAAGGATGCAGCATCGTGGCTGACGCAGGGGAATCCCATGTACCCAACAGCGACTACAATCCCAACGCAACGAATACCTACTGAAGGTGAAGTCATCGAAGGGGGGGTTTACTCCCAGAAGCCCTAGCTGGGCCAAGCCCGACGGAGGAAGATGTAACAATATATATATATATATATATATATATATATATATATATATGGTCCCGCCAGTGGGGGACAGGCAGGGCCCCCCCCCCCCCTGACCACTGGGAACCGTTACAGTGTGGGCAACGCTACAAAAACCACACGGCGTCTGCGCCAGACACACCTACGCCGCCTGCCACTATCTTATTACCTCTGTCCAGCCAGGTAAGTCACCGTCGTCCTCGTGATGTTAATACCATCCGGGGGACTACCACTGCTCACGTGACTTTAGATCTCCACTCCCCCTTCAGGGAGCGGGGCGCCTGCATCTCCCTCCAAGACCGGTACATGGTCTGCTGAGGTCATTGGATTCCTGGACCTCGGTTGTATATCCCCGACTCCCTACAATCGCTCCTCAACCCACACGTTTTTTGGCAGTACTGTGAGGCCGCCGCCGGCCGGCCGGCTTGGCCATATCCTCACACCGAGGCATTAAGTAACGACTGCGGGAGGCAACGTTGTAAGGTTCCTTGCCTCCACACGTTCTCCTGAAGGTGGTGTGGTGTCTTCTGCCGGAGGCGAGGCCCAGTGTCTCTGCTCCAGAGCGGTCGAACTGCGTGCGACGCGAACTTTCAGTCGAGTTGAGCAGCCACCGTCGCGAACTTTCCCCCACCGCAAAGTCCTCCTTGACCAAGACAGGACAACGCTCTCCTCCTCCTCCTCCTCCTTCCCTCTCTACGTACACTGACCATGAAGTGTGACGTCATCTACAGTTTGGCCAGAGGAGACAGTGCGTCACCAAGACTCGCGTCCCGGCGTCTCGGGGGAGGAGGCAGCGGATCAGATCCACGTAGGAAGTGACTCTGTACATTTCCCCAGTGCTCAGCGTTCGACCCAAAGCAACGACATTCTTGGGGTTCTTACGTTACCCGCGCGAGGTCCCCCAAGCAGGTAAAGACACGGAAGCAAGCTCCATAACCTTAGACTGGTGGCGCGTCAAGGACCATACATGCATGGCCAGCGTCGGAGGAACCATCTCCCAACACCTTCGTCAGGAGTTAGCTCGACTCGAACTGGTGGCTGTACCTCGACGCTGACGTGCCTTAACGACGACCCCACCCCCTCCTGTGGCAGTCGACAGGCCAGAAGCCTCAGCCTAACAACCAGTTAACAGTCTTGGTTCTGCAGACTGGTCTACCCTCCACAGGTCTGGTCTGGGGGAACACAAATTCCTCCACCAATCCTCACGACCCGCCGGGCTGCCTGACCCCCAGGTACTGCGCTGCCCTTCCTAACGGGACTGCACCTCTCGGGGGTGGTGGGAGGAACCTCTGAGTGGTTCATGATCACCAGGTCCTCCCTCCTCCTGCGACGCCAGATCCTCCTACTCATCCTGGCACGTCGGACATAAGATGCCACCTTAGACGGGGCTTCACTGTAGACTCACTAACACCCATAACCATGAGCAGACACACACACACACACACACACACACACACACACACACATAAACACACACACACACACACACACATAAACACACACACACACACATACATATATATATCTTTATTTTATTTTGCCCATATATAAGGTGGGCCAGATGGATTAACCCAACAGTCAACCCGTTATTCACGTTAGGAAATACCTCCTTCCTCCCCCACCAGGGAAGACACTGTAAAGGGTCGAGGGAAAAAAAAAGAAAGAAAAGAAAAGAGGAAGTAAAAGTCTGCAACATTTTACACAATCTCTGCAAAGAGACCGCTCGAGTATGCACCAAGGACCTCAACACTTCCAGACTAGTCACTTCCCTTCCTCTGGCGACCAGAATACCAGTCTGTCCGTCTCTCTCTCTCTCTCTCTCTCTCTCTCTCTCTCTCTCTCTCTCTCTGCAATAAGCTGGGCGCGACGTCGACCCATATGGTTCTCGGGCACGACAGCGCGAGGAAGGAGGGCCCTCCCACCCGCCCGCCCGCCCTCGCGCCCCCCGTAACTACACCGGTGCGACCTTCTAGTACGACGGTACGACCCCCCAACCCTCCCATCCCCCCACCCGACCACCACGACGCCGGTGCGACCGAAGGGAGGAGGGGAAGGAGGAGAGGAGGAGAGGGAGGAGGGGAGTTATTATGGCCAGAGAGAGAGAGAGACCCTCCAGACCAGCAGACACGACCGTCACACAAGTCTTCGCTGGGAGGGTTAGAAGAAGACCACCTCCACCCCTCCCGCCCCTCAAACGAACCAACCAACCAGCCAGGCAGTCTGTCTCAAGCCTCCTAGACTTTCACTCACTCCCCTCCTCCTCCTCCTCTTCCTACTCCTCCCCCATGAAATGCCTTTGTTTTAGCTGCTAATGCTGCCTCCCTCCCTCCGTCATCAAATCCCAAGGGCACGTAAAGCTTAACCCACGACCCGATGTGACGCGAGTCTATCCATCATCTCTTACGATCCCCCCCTCCCTCACTCCTCGCTGCTCTGTCACTGTCCTGTATCTTTGCCCCTCAACACACACACACACACACACACACACACACACACACGTATTCCAATCCCTCATCCTTAGCGTCGAGGTCTGTTCTTCCTCCGATTACCACGGCGGAGGCATCGGGTATCGGATGCGCGTTCCGACAACGGTGTCTGCGTCTTCCTCCGTCACCACAGTCCGCTCCTCCATCTTCCTCCTCCTTCAGGAGGCGGGGATGCTGCACATGCCCTTCTTGGGTCGCTAACGTGCAGGATGTGTGTGTGTGTGTGTGTGTGTGTGTGTGGGGGGGGGGGGGGCAACAGTGCACACCCCCAGGAAACGATAGCAGTAATCTGCATATGAACGTATTATCACCATTTTTCTTTTTTTTTTTCCTCATTAATGTCGAAGGTTACGGTCACTGGACACAAAGTTCTCGCAGAAGCCAAGTCTTGCTTGATGTGTAAGAAAGACCTAATAGCAAAGGAGGAAGAGGAGAAGAGGATGAGGAGGAGGAAGAAGAAGAGGATGAGGAACCAAAGTGGAAGATGAGGAAGAGGATGAGGAACCAAAGGGGGAGAGGAGGAAGAAGAAGAGGATGAGGAACCAATGGAGGAGAGGAGGAAGAAGAAGAAGCCACCAGTCTTGGAGGGAGTGGCTCATGCCTCTCATCGTCCCACCAAGCTGTACACAGTCGACCGTCTGACTAAATTGGACTCTGGTGGTGCGTCGCGGGGCCGTCCACGTCCAACCACGTCCCACTTCTCGTGTAACGGGTCCAGAAAACGCATACCACTCGCAAATTGGTTCAGTCTAATACGATGAGTTTGACCAACGGCCCAAGACTGAACCTCGAAAACTGGTGGATGCCAATTACCCTTCTGCCGTTGGATCCCCTTCTATGGGGGGCTACAGCAGCGGCCAGGAAACTGGCCACGTCCACCGGGAAGGATCGCAGGACCAGATGGGCAGTGATGTGAATATTGAGCTAATAAGGATCATAGATCTAGGGTCAAAAATGATTCTCGGACGTGAGCGATCTTGTGACTTTTTATGTCAATGCGTGTAAAGCTGGGAAGATGTGTGATGTCCGGTACACACACACACGGGAAAGTGCAACTCGTACCTACCTAGGGAGTGTAGTTTCTGACTGGTGTGTTTGTGGGAGGTAAGGGGGCGGTTTAGTCTAGTTATCATAATGTGTTTTCAATGCTATATATATATATATATATATATATATATATATATAGAGATGTGCGCAGGAGGATGGATGTGCTAGAAATGAGATGTTTGAGGACAATGTGTGGTGTGAGGTGGTTTGATCGAGTAAGTAACGTAAGGGTAAGAGAGAGGTGTGGAAATAAAAAGAGCGTGGTTGAGAGAGCAGAAGAGGGTGTTTTGAAATGGTTTGGGCACATGGAGAGAATGAGTGAGGAGAGATTGACCAAGAGGATATATGTGTCGGAGGTGGAGGGAACGAGGAGAAGAGGGAGACCAAATTGGAGGTGGAAAGATGGAGTGAAAAAGATTTTGTGTGATCGGGGCCTGAACATGCAGGAGGGTGAAAGGAGGGCAAGAAATAGAGTGAATTGGAGTCATGTGGTATACAGGGGTTGACGTGCTGTCAGTGGATTGAAGCAAGGC
>NC_092296.1:2070000-2080000 GCF_036320965.1 Panulirus ornatus
GTGCTTCACAATAGCTATATATATATATATATATATATATATATATATATATATATATATATATATATATATATATATATCCCTGGGGATAGGGGAGAAAGAATACTTCCTACGTATTCCCTGCGCGACGTCGAAGGCGACTAAAAGGGGAAGGATCGGGGGGGCTGGAAATCCTCCCCTATCCTATTTTGACTTTTCCAAAAGAAGGAACAGAGAAGGGGGCCCAAGCGAGGATACTCCCTCTAAGGCTCAGTCGTCTGATCTTAATCCTACCTCGGTAACTACGTCTTAGCAGTTTGAATTTCAAGTTGGTTACGAGGTGTTACTTCCGCTTGGTTTCCCCACAAGTGAAAGTTTGGACAGCTCTCATCATGGTTAGGTCAGGTAAGGACTTAACCCCCCCTTACAACCCAATATGGCTTAACCTGTGGATGATCAAGACACAGTGGAGTATCTACCGCTACTTTAGGCGAAGGAGAATGCTATACGGCACATCCCGAAGAAGAGGACGACGATGATAGGCGTCTCACACACACGCGGGAGGCACGAACGGTGAGGTCATGATGGGAAGCCAAAGGGTCGTGTCGTCGTGTTCGAAGGAAGGGGGTACATCCCACACCCAACCCCACCCCTGTCGTGCATGATATGCCACAATTCATGACACGACACTCTTGTCACACACACACACACACACACACACACACACACACACACGTGCCTCCCTATACCAGCTAGACTGGTGTGTGCACCCGGAGTTGAGTTTCAATGCGAGGGCTAGGCTACCAACAAAGCTAACATTACCAACGAACATGCTGGGCTACCAGCACTACCATGCTACCAATTGCTAGGCTACCAGCACTACCATGCTACCACATGCTAGGCTACCAGCACTACCATGCTACCAATTGCTAGGCTACCAGCACTACCATGCTACCACATGCTAGGCTACCAGCACTACCATGCTACCAATTGCTAGGCTACCAGCACTACCATGCTACCAAATGCTAGGTTGCCAATGCTACCAATTGCTAGGCTACCAGCACTACCATGCTACCAAATGCTAGGTTGCCAATGCTACCAATTGCTAGGCTACCAGAACTACCATGCTACCAAATGCTAGGCTACCAGTGCTACCAATTGCTACGCTACTCAACCCTACCCACTGGGCTACTTACGCCATCAAGTTCAATTACCAATTACTAGCTGGTTACCAAGTTAAATTGCCAGCTAAAGTTTAGTTTCAGCTTCACTTGTTCAGTGAAACGTCCGATGCTCTTAACAAGTAAACGTCGAAATTCCAATAACATCTGTCTAATTACGTCGCGCTAACAAGTCCTATTCATTCCTTGGTGAAGGGCGTAGGTGTTACGAGATAAGAGTCAAAAGCGTCTCTTTCTCTGAACCAGAACTCGAAACAATGGAGTTGCGAGTCTGACGTAACCATTACAACCTAACCCGTTGGGTTCGGCTGTAAGACCTTCGAGTACGACAATGTGCGACCGTTGGGTACGATGCATGCCCTTAAGGGCCTTTGAGATGACCCTTGGAGATCTGGTCAAAGGCCAGGAAATGATATCCATGGATCATACCGCAGCGCCCAAGGGTGTAACATTTATGACCTTAAACCTTTACATCTTTAAGAAGCTTAGAAAACACGTCACAGATCGCGCAAATGATACGCATTTTGATTGCTCACTTGGAAACAAAATGGACTCGTTCTACCCAAGTGAACCCAGAGACAAAACAACTCATTCAACCAGCAACACGGTGTATATATATATATATATATATATATATATATATATATATATATATATATATATATATATATATATATATATACTGGTCAGCCATCGTTACAGCAGTAGGTGAAGTACTTCGAGGGAAAGGACAGCAATCATATGCTGACGTTAATTTGAGGCCAAACATTCAGCCATGCGCTCCAGCTGGCGAGTATTGAATTAGTCCATCACCAGAAAAATCTCCCGTTTTTTGCCCTCTCACTTGTTGAAGATGAAACGCGAAATATTCTAATCAACTAAAATGAATTAGAAACCCTAGCAGGACCGTTAACACATCAGTACTAAGTTCCATTATAATAAGACTTTTGAAAACGAAATGTGTGCGGTAGAACATGGTAAGCGTTAAGAGGAAAGGAGAGAGGGAAAACGGAATGCGGTCAGTGGGGAAAGCTATAACGGGAGTAGAAAATCAGAAGCGGTTCATAACAGAACCCTGGGGGGGAGGTAGTATGGGGTAGATGATGCAAAATACCTGTGCGAACCACTGGTGAGGAAGAAGAATGTGTGTGCGCGTGGGGTGTGGGGTTCGGGTGGTGTACCGGGGTGCGAACCCTGTGGCCCAGGTGCAATAATAGCCCTCCGCCTCACCAGCAGGAGCCCAAAGAGCTGTGCCAAACCCCACCCTAAACGCTGCCAAAACCACACACCACCTCGGGCTCCCGCATCATGCAACGGTACGACGGAGTTTTACGGTTACCAGCGTCAGGCAAAGACATGCATACGGCGGGGAGGAGGGGGTAGGGGGGGGGATGGGGCCATGGGATGAAAAAAAGAAAAAAAAAACGCACACAAGAACAGAGTAACCAACACATTTGCTGCCGACAACAGTGGGAAAGAAAGTGCTGTGCCACTTGTCTTCGCCGATGTACGATGACCTCGAAAATCTGCTGTGTTAACCTACGACCTTCGCCTTTCACACCCGTCGCTTCTGACGTCAGGGAGACTACCATGGACACTCAACACGTTTTCATAAAAGATTTGAAAAAAAAAAAATAGTAATAATAATAATAATAATGCTAGAGCAGCAGCGACACCATAATACAACAGAGCTTACCTTACTGGTGTAGGGCGGCGGCAGCAGCAGCTGACCAAAAGCCACCTCTGCTGGCATTTTCCCTCTCCTTCCTTCCTCTATGTAGTGTTGCCTCCTCACGCCGATCAACCCGTCATGCCAAACGGATGAATGACCAATGCGGCGCGACTTTTCGTGAAAACCACGCGAGTGTGACGCACAACTGCGCATGAGACAATTCACTTGTCTCAAGGCGATGTACGATAATAACCTCCCTCAAAGAAGAAAAACAAATCCCGCTGGGCAACCTATGACCTTCGCTTTCCAAAGATACTTTCTGCATCACGTCACAGACACACACACACACACACACACACACTCACCGTAACATAAGTCCTAGAACATGAAAAAGAAAAACTCATCATCGTCAAAACAAAAGAGGAATAAAAGAGGTGAATTATCTTACCTTATCGCAGCGTTGTGGCAGCGGATGACGAAGTCGTTCCCCTCTCAACAATTTCTAACGTCTGTGCGGGCGCTGTGCAAGCAGCAGCTGCTGTCCTTGTAGGCCTCAGAGGTTCATCGTTGCGCTGGGAGACTTTGCTTCCCCCCTTTCCAAGAGGAGAAAGGGTGCCCCAGAGGGTGGGGGAAAGAGAGGAGGGGAGATGAAGACGAAGACGAAGAGGAGGAGGGCGGGGTAGTTACTCCAAGGCTGTTTACCCAACGCCCCCGCACTGATCTAGCCCATTTTGCTCGCCTTCACAACGAGACTGAGGGCGACATCGCTCATATTCCTCCAGTGGCGGTGTCCATGCGAGTCTATTTATCACCGGGTGTACTCCAAACGCGAGGGAGGGAGGGAGGGGCGCGCGCGAGCGTTTGAGTGCGTGTGTGTGTGTGTGTGTGTGTGGCGGGTATATCTATGAGCCTAGGCTTCCTTCGCAGGGCGAGGCCGACGCTGGATCACTCACACACTCAGCGCTGGACGCCGACGGAGGAGGAGGAGGAGGAATCACCTGTACCACGACTGACCGTAGTCACATCCACGGTCTGGTGAAGCACTGTACTGTGGGCACTGCTGGTCTAATCAGAGAGATACTCGGGGTGACACAAATTATCTTCCGATATTGGATCAAGGTCAAATATCTTTCCTCTCTTTTTTTTTTCTTTTCCCCAGCAATGCACATTCACTCACGTATTACGCGCTCGTTTTCAAACATAGTATCACGGTATATTTGCAGAGATGGAAACCTGAAAAGTAAATACATATGAATAAACGCCATCAAAACATCACTAAAATACATCAAGATACATCTACGATACTAATACACAAGGGATCGTAAATTCCTACGATAATTACGACGGAGCTATCGTGATTCTCACAATCGTGTACAGCATGGGTTAAGAATTCCAGACCAAAATACATCCATATCAATTCTCACAGTTGTGTCGAAATTCGCGGACTTAATGCAACACAATACAAAAAGAAAAAAAAATACTTATATTACAGTCATCGATTCTCAAGGTGTAAACAATCGTGTCCCAACCTCAACCCCGGAACTGCAAAACTTGTTTTCACTTTCAGTAAGTCAATCTTTCCCTCACCACAACAAATTCCCAGTGATATTCTGTCATCATGAACCCCTTTATCTACCGTTATACCCGGGACGGCCCACATCAAGGCTGGGCCCTAACTGAAATACAGAGACGTTAATGAAAGGGAAAAAGGGAGTTTAATGAAAGGAAAAAAGAAGAGACAAGGGAACGAATTTACGAACGTTGGAGGAGGGGAGAAAAACCTGTGTTTTAAAATCTACCAGGTCATAGTTATTGGGAAAGACATGAGAGGGTAGAGAGTTCCAAAGCTTCGAGGTGTAGGGAAAGAAACAGTTATCAAAACGGCCCACCCTTGAGTTGCCAACGACTACAGAATAATCACGTGATGCAGCACCTTGCCGAGTATTGTATGGTTTAGCTAGCGGTGGGGGGCACACAAGCAGCCAGCTCTCGGGTGCAAAAACCAAAGTAATACCTATAGAAGAGGGAAAGTCAACCAACACGTAGGGCAAGCTGGTCATGCTTTGAAGTTAGCCTGGGACAGTTCATAAGTCGGACCGCTTTCAACTTAACTCTGTCAAGTAAGGACACAAAGCTAGAACCACCCCAGATGTGAGAACAGTACTCTCTCTCTCTCTCTCTCTCTCTCTCTCTCTCTCTCTCTCTCTCTCTCTCTCTCTCTCTTTAATTTTCCAAAAGAAAATTAACGATGTTACACAGAAATATGTCTAAGTATGTCTAGATCCACACCTGATGTGTTGACCTGTATCAAAATGTGTAGCCGGCCGATTATCAAGGTCAGCACTGCTAGTCGGTCAGTGTTATCAAGGTCAGCACTGCTCGTTGGTCAGTGTTATCAAGGTCAGCACTGCTCGTTGGTCAGTGTTATCAAGGTCAGCACTGTTCGTTGGTCAGTGTTATCAAGGTCAGCACTGCTCGTTGGTCAGTGTTATCAAGGTCAGCACTGCTCGTTGGTCAGTGTTATCAAGGTCAGCACTGCTCGTTGGTCAGTGTTATCAAGGTCAGCACTGTTCGTTGGTCAGTGTTATCAAGGTCAGCACTGCTCGTTGGTCAGTGTTATCAAGGTCAGCACTGCTCGTTGGTCAGTGTTATCAAGGTCAGCACTGTTCGTTGGTCAGTGTTATCAAGGTCAGCACTGCTCGTTGGTCAGTGTTATCAAGGTCAGCACTGCTCGTTGGTCAGTGTTATCAAGGTCAGCACTGCTCGTTGGTCAGTGTTATCAAGGTCAGCACTGCTACTTGGTCAGTGTTATCAAGGTCAGTAGTAGTCCTTCCTGGTGGCATATTACGTACACTGTAATTCTGAGTGCAGGCTTGTACTTGATGTATGGCACAATGGTCAAAGGTCAAACGTTACGTGATACGCGTTATAACGGCTGTTTCACCGTAATGACGTGGTCTCAGTATGGGGGCGGGGGGGCGCGGGGAGAAGAACTACTTAACCGCTCGTTAAGCTTGAGTCAGGCATAACGAGCGAGTGGAAAATACTCATAAACTCACGTTCGGCATCGCTTAACAACACTGGCCACTTGAGGGGGTACATCATGCCCAAGTTATAACTTAAGTTAGGGTAGACAAATGGTATGATACTATCGTCGCCTGTACTCATAAAAACTCCAAAGGTGTCTACGCACGATTATATCTATCTACCGCCACCCCACCCCCCCGACTACGTCAGGTCGAGTTAGACGCAACTACGGAAAGAGTTTACGACATGACGGCTACCGCTGGGGTACGTTTACGTATTAACAGATCACCATTACGTAACTTGGGTCCGCCAAGACGACCGACACATCAAGCGAACCCCACAGCTCCCGTCCATCTACCCACCCTGTTGCCTAGTCGAAAAGGGTACACCTCACCTCCTCCACCTCCTCCACCTCCCACTCCTAATGTACGTACAAAAGCGGAGCATAGAAATGGTTGAGCCAAATCGAGCACTCAACTTTCCATCTCGCGTTTGCCCATTCTGATAATACCACTAGTCCAAGCGTCCAAAAGTTCAAAAACTGACAGTGGCAGGAGGTGAATGTATTCATTAACTTCAACTCTTAATCATACGATATATATATTCTGGTTCCACATGATTCGTAAATAAACTGTCTAAATATTACTCATAATGACACTGCGCAAGTACGGAAGTTACCCCTTGATGACACGTATATACGTAAACAACCCACTGGTCGTTATCTGTGATGTAAACGAGCCACTGGCCACTGTGGTATACACAATGTTGTAATTAGATCATAGCAGTAATCACAGGATATGGGATTATGATCCTTAAGTCACAATGACCTTCAATGACACTAGGTTACAGTAGTTTAGCCCCTCGCACCTGCCGAGTGTAGAACATGGGATGTCAAACATCAGCTCTGTAGCAGGAACGTCTCCCTCCCTCACTCACTCACTCGCCCACCACAAGCAGAATGTCAATTGGTCATTTCTCCCGGGGCAGTAATTGTCTTAGACCACACGTATCGTGGAATACACATAAAAAGAGGAACACCCATCGTGGGTGCCAACTGTGATTACGTAGGGCAATGCATGACGTCATTCGCTTATAATGAACACCTAGTGACACACCACACACACACACACATACAACACTCACTTTAAATCTCCTTACACAATATGCATCAGTGATATTGCATCATTGTGCATGATCCTTACTTATAATAAAGTGCACCAGGCCAGACCAACCAAGTAGCATTTAACACTTCACCATCATCACACTTCTTCACACACACACACACACACACTTCCCCACCCCCTCCCCAACCTCCTCCTCTGGTGTTGGCTAAATGGTTCTTGAGAGGCACTGGTTCCTGTCACAGCCACATAAGTCCCACTAAGACATCATCTCTGACATGACACCCTCCTTCGAAAATCTTTTCCCGCGCTACAGGAATTCGTACCACTTAACACCTTCAGTAGCTCAGCTCAGCTTGACAACTGGCGAAGAAGGCATTCACGACCACAAAGACATCCACACTCAAATTACCTATAAGGTGCCATGAAAAACCAGGGATCCATCTCAAAGTATCAAGTAATTTTTCTATTCCGTTGTGGACATGCAAACAGCCGCACGGCTGTTTCTAAACCTTCCACAGAAAATGGAGAACCTTCTCAATTTCATCCCTAAATCGTTATTGAACTTACAAACGGTCTTGAACAGCAATATATTTAATATACCTTGGCTGAATTCACCTCCTCGTGCTATCCATCTTGCGCTGAAGGACTGGGCATAAGAATTCACGATAGCCCTATGCAACTAGGATTTCATATTATCATTCTTATCTATATTTATCATACTTAACCACTATCTCCCGCGTTAGCGAGGTAGCGCAAGGAAACAGACGAAAGAATGGCCCAACCCACCCACATACACATGTATATACATAAACGCCCACACACGCACATATACATACCTATACATTTCAACGTATACATACACAGACATATACATATATACACATGTACATATGCTTGCTGCCTTCATCAAGCATATATATATATACATATATATATATATATATATATATATATATATATATATATATATATATATATATATATATAATATATATACACAATAGTAAAGATTTGAATAGGGAACACTAGTCGCCAGCGAGGTACACGGCCTTCGTAACACGGTCAAAGTTAACAAAGTTTATCGTAACAAAAGCGTGAAATGAATTCCGGGGTTCGAACCCTTCGCTCCCCGTAAACTCACAATAACTGTTGACAGTAATGCAACGGCACTTTTACAGTTGAAGGCACTCTGTTAACAGTAATGGGTTGAAGGCACCCTCTTAACAGTAACGGGCTGAAGGCACCCTGTTAACAGTAAAAGGGTTTTACCCTACATACTTCCAAACCGTTCAATCCCTTGGTTTAACCATTTCTTAGGAACGTTTTCCCCTTACTTCATGCCACGATTGGAAAAATCCGACGAAAGACGATGCCCCCAAATGCGGATACACACTACACCATCACTCCTTTAATTCTTTCTTCTCACCTCACTCCCTCATCTCCTGTGTATCGTCTCCTAACGTCTCTCTCTCTCTCTCTCTCTCTCTCTCTCTCTCTCTCTCTCTCTCTCTCTCTCTCTCTCTCTCTCTCTCTCTCGTCTTCTCTCGTAAGTTTGTTCTCTCTGCGCCAATCTCTCTTTGTCGTACCGGTCTCGCCTGTGAACTGTCACTAGGTCTTAAAAGGTCACAAGGTGTTTGTACACCGGGCGATTTTGATACGAAATAAATATAAAAAATATGGGTTGCAGAGAATTCCCGTGCCACGTTTTTTGTTGTTTTCCTGTAAATATTCTACGTTAGTTCACAATGACCCGGAGTGCTTTTAATACATTTCAATTATTATTTTGTGACATTCTCTGTCATTTGAAAGGTTGTCACTCATTTTGTACCGTAAAAATACTCCTAAAAATGCAATTTATTCTTTTAGCGTATCCTATGTCACTGAGTATTATCTATCGTAACGTAAATACATAACTGGTATCGTAAAGTTACGCTCCTAAACGATGTCCATCGAAATGTTACGTCTAGCGTGCTGTAACGCCGTCACTAAATCTGCATCGTAAAATTACTTCACTAAATAGTCTATAGTAACTTTAAGCCACTGAAGACGGTGTGTCGTAACGTTACGTCGCCTTCCCACTAATTACGTCGGGAAACGTTAAATCTGGAGAGGGTGACTGTTTCTTGCGACGCTACGCAACGATTCTAGTTTATATCAAATTCTGAACGATGGTGCGACCATTCAGTAAGACGGTGCGACCCTTGAGCACGACGGTGCGACCATTCAGTACGACAGTGCGGCCCTTGAGCACGACGGTGCGACCCTTGAGCACGAAGGTACGACCCGTGAGTACGACGGTACGATCATTCAGTACGACGGTACGACTCTTGAGTACGATGGTACGACCCTTTAGCATGACAATATAACACTTCTATGGTGACCTGGCCTTACACCACCAAGTCCCTGGAGGGGGTCAGGTCAAAGGTCAGGCCATCGTACGCAAGGGTCGTACTGTCGATATAATCACATGAACCAAACCACTCCAACAAAAAATTACAGAATCTAAATTTCGTTAACTTCAAATTACGCGTTTGTGTGTGTGTGTGTGTGTGTGTGTGTGTGTGTGTGTGTGTGTGTGTGTGTCTCGATACATAGAAACGAAAATATGGATCACATCCAAAACGTAGACTTAATCACAATAAAAGCATTAATGTTACAGAAATCACGTCTTCCGAATGATAAAGTTATATTGATAACATTAAAGATTAAAAAAAACAACACTGAGGACAGATAAGGCTAGGGAGGAGAGAGAGAGAGAGAGAGAGAGAGAGAGAGAGAGAGAGAGAGAGAGAGAGAGAGAGAGAGAGAGACTTCATCTCCGTTTATATGGGTAGCTCAAGTTGCGATCAGTCTACACTCCGCTCGCCCGCCCGCCCGCCAGCCCGCGCGCGCTGGGGAGGGAGTTCTCCTCTCTCTCTCTCTCTCTCTCTCTCTCTCTCTCTCTCTCTCTCTCTCTCTCTCTCTCTCTCAACGGATACCGAGTTCAAAGCGTACCGCAAATCCGGAAAATGGCCGGT
>NC_092296.1:2085000-2090000 GCF_036320965.1 Panulirus ornatus
TATTACCGCAATTGATAGGAATTTTCATTTTCTTTCCTTTTTTTTTTAAGCGTTGTGTGTGTGTGTGTGTGTGTGTGCGAGTGTGTGCTAGACAACTTCACATATCGAGCAGCCGACCGACCTACTGGCGTACGTGATCAGAGACCCGAGGATTCGGTCTACACACTGACTGCCACACTCACCCACCAGGATACAGCCTAGTGTTAGGCTTATTCACTTTGGGTGGTTGCACAGCTAACATTCCTGGGCCCCCCCCCCCGACCGCCCCACCAGCTACATTATCACGCCCACCAACGTATCCACCAGCGCCGTCAGTCCTCGCTCCCCGTATAGCAACAGGAAAACAAAAGAAAACTTAATCCACATACTAAAGTGCTAATGCGAAGAGCAGTTCTAAAGAGCATCATCAGTTTGAGTCCTATCTGCATGGCTATTTGGCCTCGTCAAAAGCTAAACAAGCTTTCCAAAGCTAGAGGCTTCAAGCTATCGTACACCCCCCCCTCACCCCTCCTTAATCAGACCCTTATCTTATTTAATCAAGACTGACTTATCAATCACGCCACACACACACACACACACACACACACACACACACACACACACAGATGAAACTACAACTATTCTTAAAGATCAACACATTTTCAACTCAAATTCTTCAATGTGTGGTCTTTAAAATTCTGAAAAATCGCAAAATTTCAATGAACAGCCTATCCCTTGATCGTCAACAGGGGATATATATATATATATATATATATATATATATATATATATATATATATATATATATATATATATTCGACTAATTTGCAGCATCCTCGGGGGTTAATATCTAATTAGAACTGGGAGGCAATATAATGCTTGCCCTTATGAAGTGAAAGCTCACAAGAAGAAGACATTGTGTTAATAACATTTTGATATACATATTTTTTTTTTTCTTGTGCGTGTTGTGTCCAAACCTGATCGCGTCCGCAGGGCGTCTCTCCCCCAGAACAAGGCACTAGGAACACCCACCAGAGTCCAGCTGTTTGTTTACTGGTGTGGAGGCTTTATGCGGACACACTATGCGTGTGTGTTGGGGGATATGGGTGGTGGTGGGTGGCTGGTTGTTAAAGCCACAGTCGTCTGTCGTCCTCGTCTCCACGGTTCTGTTGCACGCCTTCGAACACTTCACACATTATGATCTGCCCATTTTACAGCGGGTAACACTGAGTCACACAGTGGATTAGGTTAGGCTACACCGACGCTGGGCACTCCATTCATTTACAATTCCACTGGCGTAATTTTTTTTTCTTCCAGGTTTACATAATGCCCGTGTGTGTGTGTGTGTGTGTGTGTGTGTCTTATTCCAGGGTCTTGATGCTCGTACGAATGTCTCGCTCAGAGCCCTTCGCACAAATGGGTAGAGATGGGGGTAAGTGGTGTGGGGTGTGTGTGTCTGTGGAGAGGAGAAGGACGAGAAGGAGGAGGAGAAGGAGCAGGAGGAGGGGGGGTTGGTCATCGTTCGTGTTGTTTACCCCAGTTAGTGACGGGGTGACGACCATGTCACCACACTGTAGGCCTTCACGGCACATGGTACCACCTCCCACACCAGCAGCGGCACACACACCACCACCACCACCCGGGCCGACACACTTTTACCTACTCCCGCCGGGTAAACCAAAGCTTGCCACTGCTGCAGCCACCTTTAACACTCGTCTACACACTCGCCTCGCCGGTGTTAACGCCAGCAGGAGCCTGGTATCACGGGAAGAAGCGGGAGGAACGGCAGAAGTGGTCCGCTTGCATCACACCACAGAGCCAACTGGCTCAGCCTGAATGCGCAGCAAAACACACACACATACACACGAACACACATTACACTCCCTGGCCCCCCAGCCCTCACACAAGTACACATGTACACACTCGGTGTACACCCTGCGCACTACACCCACGGGTTAAGGGAGGCTGTGGGATTACTGTACACCATTTGGGGAAGGCAGAAGGCTCAGGATAACCAAGGAAGAGCCTACGAAAGATGGGAATACGAGGGTGTGGTGCGAGGCGAAACCTGGTTAAAAATGGTGCTATGTGGCAACTTGCCAAGTCCCTCCCACCTCCCCACTCTCTCTCTCTCTCTCTCTCTCTCTCTCTCTCTCTCTCTCTCTCTCCCCCACATTCCCTCCCCCCCTACTACCAGTCATGGAGTACTTCTGCTATTATTTATTTTTGCCTTCGGTCTGGGGTTATGTGACTGCCACCACCCCCTCCTCCCCCCCAAACCACCACCCCCGGCGTGTGTGTGTGTGTGTGTGTGTGTGACGCAACACCCATCTCCCCACCCACCCCCCCCCCTTCCCTCCCTCCCTACACACGGACCACGATGTCAAAAATTCGTGAAGAGGGACCTGAAGATTCGTAACACTTGGGGAGTGTGAAACCTTCGGCTTCCCCGCCTCCCTAGCGTTGCTGGAGGAGGGAGGGGAGTTGGGAGTCCGGCCTGAGCTAAATAATTAAAGTACCATTTTCAGGGTTGAGGTGTGTGTGTGTGTGTGTGTGTGTGTGTGTGTGTAGTGTACTACCGGCCGTAAGACGGACGCCAAGAGGGCAACACTTACCTTAAAGATGACGTAGTGCAACGAGAAATGCATGGCAATGCTATATACTCCTATATCAATTAGGAGCCCCTTCTCCCACCAACCTCCACTCATCATGGTAGACTCCACTACAGTCACGATTAACATGGTTTAAACGCCACCATTACAGCAAGTCTAACCTACATCCGGGGGGGTTAACAGCGTGCCCCCCCCTGGAGGATTTTGAAAAGGGCCACAGGACTTGAAGCCTCTCAAATGGCGACACCTGGAGTCCGAGCTGTAAACCCCCCTTCCCTCCTCCCTAACACCCCCCACGATCCACCAGTGACCCCCCCTCACCACTACCTACCCCCCCAGCCTCGCCTCTCTCTCTCTCTCTCTCTCTCTCTCTCTCTCTCTCTCTCTCTCTCTCTCCCCCCCAGAATCCCCCCCCACACTACCCCCCCACCTCGACCTTGGCGCGGGTGAACCAGTACAACCCCGATAGCTTGACTCGGCCCGTCCCGGACCCCGGTAAGGCACCTCCTGCTCCAGCCTCCTCTCTCCCTTACGGATAAAAACACAGTTGTTGGGGAGACCCTCGAATGCTGCTCCTCTTCCTCGTCCTCCTCCTCCTCTTCCTCTCTCTCTTTCCCTCGTGAAGGTCAGCTTCTGCCCAACACACACACACACACACACACACACACACACACCCATACAACGAAGGGGGTCTGTCTGTCTACACGGCGCCCATCACCAGACAGGAGGAGAAGGAGGAACCTGAGACGGATTACTGAACAGCTGTGACGGGCGTGAGCAGGCAGGCGAGGGAGGAGGTGCCGTACTGCAACCTATATGGCGGTACCATGAGGGAGGGAGGGACAACACACGGGTCCATGTGCGGGTGGCTGGTCGGTCATGAGATACTTTCTAGGATGCCACACCGTCTTTCCGAGAAGCACGTGCACGCACACACACACACACACACACACACACGCACACACGCACACACACGCGCACACACACGCGCACGCACACACACGCACGCATCACCAACGCCGCTGGTATCTCAACCACATCAAAATGCTGGTAATTCGTCACTGAGTGGGGGGGAGGGGGTATACCTGTACGCCGAGGCGGAGGGGGGGAAGTCTATACGCCAATGGGGGGGAGGGGGATATCTATACGCCGAGGGGGGGAAGGGGGGATATCTGTACGTCGAAGGGGAAGGGAGGATATCTATACGCCAAGGGGGAAGGGAGGATATCTATACGCTAAGGGGGAAGGGGGGATAGCTATACGCTGAGGGGGAAGGGGGGATAGCTATACGCTGAGGGGGAGGGAGGCTATCTATACGCCAAGCCTCAGTTCTTTCTACATTTCTTGGGAGAGTCCTGAGATACGCCGCGTAGATAGCATCACACGACCACTGTAATACAGGCAGAATTTATACCAAGACAATGGCAGTGATTCGTCTGAAATTCGGTTCGAAAAAGCACATTTCGAAACCATGCGCTCACAACACGTATGCGTATAGAGAACCTAGGCATTGTACAATGCTCTGTACGCAAGTAACATAGCGTATGGCTCGATACAAGAACACGGTCTCAACCACTGTGAACATTAACCAGTAGACTACAACTACCCCATTCATAATAACCACAACCAACACAAAGAATGTCGTTCACCCACCCATCCCACTCCGCTCACAACCTCACCGCCCACAACAACACACACACACACACACACACACACAC
This sequence comes from Panulirus ornatus, assembly GCF_036320965.1. Taxonomy (NCBI): domain Eukaryota; kingdom Metazoa; phylum Arthropoda; class Malacostraca; order Decapoda; family Palinuridae; genus Panulirus; species Panulirus ornatus. Next base: position 2,089,310 of record NC_092296.1, read on the forward strand.
ACACACACACACACACACATCCCTCTCTACGTACACCTTCACCATCTGAACCAGTCACTTCACCACTCCCGCACTCGTGAACCACCATGGCGAAGCTACCTCATCATTCCTCTTTTCCCTCCGCCATGCAGTGGTGCATGAGAGGAGGCAGTGGCGAGGCTGCCCAGCGTCCTCATCCGTGTAAACCAGTTACTTGGGACACAACCCGGCCTTTCCCATCAAAGACGCTGATATAAGACGTATGGTGTAATGCCCTGGTGGGGTGGGGGGGGGGGGGGGGGGGAAGGTCGCTCAAGTCTCCAAAACAATCAAAAACGTCACACATTATGGTATATATATATGTTTATACATGCAGGAGGGTGAAAGGAGGGCAAGGAATAGAGTGAATTGGAGCGATGTGGTATACAGGGGTTGACGTGCTGTCAGTGGATTGAATCAAGGCATGTGAAGCGTCCGGGGTAAACCATGGAAAGCTGTGTAGGTATGTATATTTGTGTGTGTGGACGTGTGTATGTACATGTGTATGGGGGGGGGTTGGGCCATTTCTTTCGTCTGTTTCCTTGCGCTACCTCGCAATACGCGGGAGACAGCGACAAAGTATAAAAAAAAAAAAAAAAAAAAAAAAAAAAAAAAAAAAAAAAATGTATATGTGGGTGGGTTGGGCCATTCTTTCGTCTGTTTCCTTGCGCTA
>NC_092296.1:2095000-2137500 GCF_036320965.1 Panulirus ornatus
TTTAATCTAAGTATTACCAAACTCTTAATTACCCTTAACTACAGCAGGTAACTGCGCGACAAGGCCGGGAGCAGCAACTTCTGCGTCGATAATCACACCTGATATGCAAATGAGGTCATATGATTATGCCTGTGAAGTTTTAATGGAGGCGAAATGTTTTTGTTTTCGTTTTTGTTTTTGTTTTCTTTAAAAAAAAAAAAAGGTCCGTTTCAGTGGCGCAATATACTTCTTTCTTTCTTTCTTTCTTTCTTTTTATGTTGGTAAGATAATTTATTACCATCATGCACTCTTCCCTAACGAGAGAGAGAGAGAGAGAGAGAGAGAGAGAGAGAGAGAGAGAGAGAGAGAGAGAGAGAGAGAGAGAGAGAATCGAAAAAAGAAGAGAGAAGAGGGGAAGAAAAAAATATATATATGTGGGGAGAATATGAGGGGAGAATATATGGGAAGAATATATGAGGAGAATATGTCGGGAGAATATAATGGGGAGAATAAGTGGGGAGAATATGTGGAGGGAATATGAGGAGAATATGCAGGAAGAATAGGAGAATATGCGAGGAGAATATGTGAGGAGAATATGTGGGGAGAACATGTGGGGAGAATATGTGGGGAGAACATGTGGGGAGAATATGTGGAGAGAACATGTGGGGAGAATATGTGGGGAGAAGAGAGAGATGCACCCCGGACTCAGCCACGTCCCGTTACTCCCCCACGGGTCAAGGTGAGTCAGGAAAGCGATTATATACAAGCACCCTCCTCCCCACGCCTCCATCCTGACCCCCTCACACTACTATAGATGGAGCTATCTCTCCTCTATACAGTCCTCACACTACTATAGATGGAGCTATCTCTCTCCTCAATACACTTCTTTCTAACCCTATACCAGGCCAAGCGCCCCCCTTCTCGCTACATACGTACACACATTTCTCCATCCAACATGTCAACCTCACGCGATTCTTTGCGACCTTAACAGTGAGGGACGGACCCAGCAGCCGCCCTTGCAGTATGCCACACACACACACACACACACACACACACACACACACACACACACACGAATATAGTGCATATGAACGCGCACTTTCACAAAACACAGAATACCACACAAAAGGTCCTGGGTTCGAATCCTGCCTTCTGAATGCATTATGCAATAATATATATATATATATATATATATATATATATATATATATATATATATATATGTATATATATATATATATATATATATATATATATATATATATATATATATATATATATATGTATATATATATACAACTACACTATTATTTACCAATCACTTCATTCAAAGTGGAAAAATTATTACTAGGTGGATTTTCCTCAGGGTTCGAAGCCCGCCCACTGGGTATAAGAGGGTGCACCACTTAACAAATGGTGCCGTCAGCCGTGGTAAGTGTAACAAGCACGCGTATGCTAATCCCTGCATCCCTCTGCAGCCTTAACTGGCGCCTGGGTCATTATCCCTTAACAGCCTGACGTCACGGATATGCAGTTACCAGGACCAGGTGGTTCACGGGTTAACGATCGTCAGGCGGGACGTGTCATGGTAAGAGGATAACTCTCTCTCTCTCTCTCTCTCTCTCTCTCTCTCTCTCTCTCTCTCTCTCTCTCTCTCTCTCCTATCTATCCATCCATCTGTCTGTCTCTCTCTCTCTCTCTCTCTCTCTCTCTCTCTCTCTCTCTCTCTCTCTCTCTCTCACTCGACCTCCTGCTCTCGCTCCCGCTGGACTGCTCACCTCCTGACAAATACAGTGTTTGTTCTTCGTTCCTTGGCTTCACACTGTTCCATCTCTTTCCTTCCCCATTCACCATTTTCTTTCCGTTTCCTCATTCTTTCTTATTCCTTCGTTCACTATCATCGCCCCTTATCGTGTGTGTCCTCCACCTTTATTTCCTTATCAGTGGTTCTTATCAGGTCGTTCAACTCTTCCTCTTCTCTTCCCCATCATTCCTCGGTGTCTCTGTCCCTCTTCCCTGTGCGGCCAGAGGCGCTAAAAGTCTTCACGCTCAGGGTTCGAACCACAACTGTCCACGTGTGGTCTTCTGCTCACACACACACACACACCTCTGGCTTAAGCTGGTGTGTGTGTGTGTGTGTGTGTGTGTGTGTGTGTGTGTGTGTGTGTGTGTGTGTGTGTGTACACATAAGGTAAAGACATGATTCATACACACAAGGTTAAGAGACGGGGCAACACACACACACACACACACACACACACACACACACACACACACACACACACACACACGCACACACACATACAGACACACACACATACATACACACACACACACACACACACACACACACACACACACACACACACACACACATACCTTATCTCATAAATTTCCACACAATATTAAGGACAGAAACATCCACTATCGTCAAGTCATTGGCTGGTGAAGGTAAGGGGGGCCAGATAAACCCGCCTCCACCTCTCGAACCCACACTGGGGTACGTGGGGCGACCCACCATAAACAGAATGCACCGTCTTCGGTAACTTCAGTCTGTTCCTACCAGCTTTTGGGGGATGATGCAGTGGGTGGATCTGGGTCTCTCTCTCTGTCTCTCTCTCTCTCTCTCTCTCTCTCTCTCTCTCTCTCTCTCTCTCTCTCTCTCTCTCTCTCTCATAACAACCATTCCCGTGGTGGTCGCTGGTCTTATGCATCAAAGTTGAAAAGTGCTGACGACTGCTTCTGTTGTGACAGTGGGAAAGGTAATCAAGAGACAGAAAAAACAAGGATAAAAGATATCTGGAACGGAAGGGATGAGGAGGGAAAGAGGAAAATGAAAGGGGTTGATAAAGACCGGAACATAACTATGGAAAAGAAGAAGAGAAGACGTAATATATGAGGGATGGCAAGACAGGGTCGACGCCATTGTCGACTGACGAGCCTCACCAAAACACACCACGATAATGCCAGACAGGCTCCCTCGTCTTCTGTATGAAGGAGGGACGACAGCACCACGACCATACCCCGGCACTGGACAACGACAGACGAATTCAGCGACACGACGCCACACCATCCACAACATGAGCACGGAGGGTGGGTGCTTCCAAACGAGAGAAACCGGGAAATTTACTCTCGGAGTCTCTCGCTCTCTATGAAAATGGATGTGGTATGGCTAGGAACCATCACCTTCCATGGAGGCACTTGGCTTGCTATCTCTGTAAGGGCTTTCCGCCCCCCAGAGACGCCTCTGGGAGGCAAAGAGACACCACCGCAGCTGCTGGGGACCGACCGACCGACGGGGCTCAAGGCCATCCCACTCCTGAAGGTGGGCCGGGCTTGCCCTCCCGTGCATACGTACGCCAAAGAGGACCGGCGAGAGGAGAAGAGGAGGTCCGGGTTGGTCGATGTCGAGCGGTGGCGCCTCATCATGCATCATGCACGGGGAGGAAGGGGGGGGGGGGGGCGCTACGTGCATTACGAGGCGTCCTTTGTCATGCACGCCCCTGACGCGCGGCCGACGCTCAGAGGCGCGCGGCGTTCGGGGCGTACTGTATAAGGAGAGAGTCGGCCCAGTTCTCCTCCTACTGGACATGAACGTCTCTTACTCCCGCCACAGTTAACTCCCCTCTACCTCACTCCCCAGCTGGGGAGTGAGGTAGGACACTAGCGGCCCAGGCCCTACCACATAGCAGGTTTCTCTGAAGAATACTCCCATATCCGGGGAGATGGACCCAGCCCTCCACACGACCCCCGCTGCCTCCTCACTAGCTTCCAGCTTACCTCTCTCTCTCTCTCTCTCTGCCACTAGCTCTCTCACACACACGAGACTCTCTTCTCAGTCTCAACTCTCTCGGTCTTCTTGCGGCGAGCGCGACGGGCGAGCCCTATCTAAAGGGCGATAATTCGTCGTTAGGTAAGTAGAGAGAGAGAGAGAGAGAGAGAGAGAGAGAGAGAGAGAGAGAGAGAGAGAGAGAGAGAGAGACCCAAGTCTACTGACATGTTACACTATTTACCTCACACTAACGTCTCCTGATAAACTCATTTACCTCTTCCACTAACCACATCATTTCTATTCCTTCCACTATCTTTTACACTAACCACCTCACTTACGCCTTCCACTATCTCTCTCCACCTTCTCTTCCATCTCTCCCTTCTTTTTTCCATCATCTCATACCATCTCTTTCTTCCCATCTCACCACTACTCTCCCATCCGTCCCACGAGGCTCACACGCTCCCTCCCGCCCCTCCCACTTCCTCTTACACAAGACCCAGTTCCCTCTACCTCCCTTCCTGGGAAAGGAATTGCCTCATCACCGTCCCACAACGGGATAGAGGCCCACCCTTCCCACAGCGAGACAGACCCACCATCCACCCACCCCACAAAGGGACAGACCCACCCTCTTCCATCCCATAGCGGGACAAACCCACCATCCACCCACCCAACAGCGGGACAGACCCACCAACCTCACCCATCCCAAAGCGGGGGACAAACCCACCATCTACCCTTCCCACAGTGGGACAGACCCACCAACCTCACCCATCCTACAGCGGGACAGACCCACCATCCACCCACCCCACAGCGGGACAGACCCATCCTCACCCCTCAGGCACCATCCTACCCTCCTGGTCCTGCAGGATCGTTCCCAGGGCTGCCCTTGTTCCTACCTGGACCCCGGCTGGATCTACCTGCCTCTCCTACCCTGCCACCTGCACCACGTGCGGCTACGCTGGACACCACGTGCTCTCGTGCTCGAGGAACGGGTACTTCCCATTATTTCAAGAGCTGTTATGGCATATATATATATATATATATATATATATATATATATATATATATATATATATATATATATATATATTCGTCGGAGGATTCATTCACGGACAAAAGTCCACATGAAGGCCAGGGAAAAAGAATAGAAAACGTAAAGTGTTTACGAATTTTGCATGAAAGTGGAAAACCTGTCTTTCAAAATGTGTCAGGTCATAAGTTATTGGGATGAGAAAGGTAGAGAGTCCCAAAGCTTGGAGGTGTAGGTAAAGAAACAGTTACGTATACTGCCCACCCTTGAGTTGCCAACGGCCACACAATAATCACGTGACGCAGCAGTTTGCCGAGTATTGCCTGGTATGGCCAGTGGTGGGGGGCACACAAGCAGCCAGCTCTCAGGAGCAAAAACCAAAGTAATGCCTATAGATGAGGGGAAAGTGAACCAACACGTAGGGCAAGCTGGTCATGCTTTGGAGTTAGCCTGAGACAGTTTATACACCGGACCGCTTTCGACTTTACTCTGTCAAGTAAGGACACAAAGCTAGAACCACCCCAGATGTGAGAGCAGTACTCCATACAAGGACAAATCAAGCCTTTGTATACACGGAGCAGCTGTTCAGAAGAAAAGGTATTTCGACATGTAAACAGGACACCCAGTTTCTTATAGAGACAGACTTGGCTATTCCCGTAATGTGGGGTGACCAAGAAAGAGTGGATGTTACAGTAATACCAAGCACGTTCACTGAGTCAAGAGGTGAAATTACAGAACCGTCAAAGGAGAGACGAGAGTTGTGTGAGCTTTCGATCGAGAGATGGGTAGGGACTTGGTCTTGGAGGCAATAAACTTAACCAGATTTCGTTTAACCCATTGAGATACCTTGTCCGAGTCTATTGAGGAAGCTGTGTCGAGACAAGATGCAAAGTGAGTGAAAGAAGAGGAAGGAGCAGAAATGAATAAGGTGAAGGAATGCAACTGAGTCGTCAGCGTGTGTATATATACATAAACTCATCACCTGGAAACACAAACAAAGTAAAAAGAATTATCAACATCCAGAGGCTATACGAAAATAAAGATCACAGTAACAACAGAAAACAGAAATGTAACAGTAACAGCTGAAAACAGAAAAATCAGAAGAAGGAAATAGAGTGAATGAGGAACACAGATGCAGAGGGTGGTTTTCGAGAGACAATCCACGTAAGGAAAAAAAGAAAAGAAAGGAGAGAATATGAAAGGAAGAAGAGTTCGGGAGGGGCTGAAACTGACTGAAGAGAACGGGGGGGGGGAACGCAAATGCGTCCACAGTGTCCCACATCTCAAAGTCACTTCCAGCCTCAGCAACCAACACCCGGGCTGGTGTAAGTTGCCCAGATTCTCCTGAAGATCGCGCGCTTTGCTGGTAAACCTGCTCCTTATGGCAGTGGATCCTCTTCACAGATGATGGCGAGGTGGGTATCTTGAGCCGTGAATTGGAAAAAGAAAAAAAGGTTTGCTTCATTCGCCTATAGAGGGAGGGGGACGCATTTGCCCTTCCACGACCGAGAGTAAATTTCTTTTTTTTTTTTTTCTTCCACGTCTCGAATCTGTAAACAAACCTTCGCTAAGCTGACCAACCTTGAATTTTCGCGCCTTGAATCTGTAAACAAACCTTTGCTAAGCTTACCATTCGCGCTTTAACTCTGTAAACAAACCTTCGCTAAGCTGACCAACCATCATTTTTCGCGTCCAGAACCTGTAAACAAAGATTCGCTATGCTGACCAACCTTCAATTTTCGCGCCCAGAATCTGTAAACGAAGCATCACTCGGGGGTTGCCAACCATCACCACACCCGTAAGGGGGGGGGGGGGTTGCCAATCTTCACCGGCCAGCTTGACGACATTCCAGCATTCAGTGATGGCTGCTAAGTTGCTAACGCCCCTTTCCCAATGGGGCAACAGTCATCCTACCCCGCGTATGGGGAAGGTTAAACTGTTACCATAAGATGTAGGGCGGGTTGCCACAAGGCGTTATGCTTGGTCTCCTACGATTTTATATAATACCCAGCTGGACTCTCGACCATATCTCGGCATACTTCATCCTCCTCCCAGGCACACCAATGCCTCCCCATCCCATGGTCTGCCCTCCCTATCATCAGGGGAAGGTCATCCTCGTCTCTTCTTACACCACCTATCAAGAGGTCCTCAACACACTGGTCCTCCCCGACTCTCTCTCTAGCCACCGCGAGGAGCATCCCCCACCACCACCGTCGCTTCCATACACCAGAGATCCCCCGTCCCCAAGGTGCAGTTCTGCACTGCAAGTGCACCGAAACCATTCACCCCAGCTCGTATAGACCGATACAGCAACGGCCTTATCTTAACTGCTGTGATCATTATCAACATCGAGTCGCCGGTAGGTCCAAAAGCCAGGTCCAAAAGCCAATTACGTGATGTGTACAAAGACTCTCTCTCTCTCTCTCGTCTCCCCATTCTTTTAGCGCCACTGTTTGATGTTGTATTTCACATTACTATTACTTTATCATTACCATTAATAGGAGTATCATCATTATCATGATCAGCACACACACACACACACACACACACACACACACACACACAAACACAATGCTTTTTCCGCAGCGTCTGCACCTGTTTGTGGCTGCATAACTATGCCTTTGCATTACACCTGCACACAGACACACACCCACACACATACAGAGCGGGCGACCACACATGGCTATATTTAGGCCACGCCGGTTGCCAAGCAACCTTTGCCTGAAATGGGGGGGGCGGAGGGTGGAGGAGGAGGGGGGGAAGCTCAGAAACACCAGGCCCCCCTCCCCTTCCCTCCCTCCTCTTGAACCACTCGAATGAAACCCCCTCACCCCCCGTAAAGCACTCGGGTGAATTTTGCTTTTTCCTTACGAATTCATCCCCCACAACATCTTGGCTCCAGAGATGATAACTGTCCTGCTTCATCATATGCGCTAAGATGCGCGTATCCCATTTGCGTATCATCTTTTAGTCTTCGGCCGCACTCAATACAGTTACGTAATTCAACGTTATCTTTATCATTCCTGTTATTAATATCATCATCATCGTCATCATCATCAATATTGATGATATGCAGCAGACAGGAACAGTATGGTGTCCCACCCACCAGCCCCCTCTCTGTTCCTTCCTTTGGAAAAAAAAAAAAAAGAGAGGGGAGAATTTCCAGCCCCCCGCTCCCTTCCCTTTTAGTCGCTTTCTACGACACGCAGGGAATACGTGGGAAGTATTCTTTCTCCCCTATCCCCAGGGAATAGGAATATATATATATATATATATATATATATATATATATATATATATATATATATATATATATATATATATATATCAAACGTGCGAAAGGAAAATATAATCAATGCTATTTCAGTCTTATCCTAGAGTTCTAATTACATGAATGATGATGGTCATCAGAAGCCTTGCCCAGCTTTAGCGAGACGGCGACAGGAACTAACAAATAATGAGCCCCATTTGTTGCCCATTTGTTGCCCATTTGTTGCCACATTTGGTTTCTGTCGCATAAATGGACTGAAACCAAAGTAAAAAAAAATGACTATTACTAATACTCTCACTACATGGAATGGTGTGAATGGAAGTAACTGTACTACACCAGCAGTGGGAATAGAATGACATGGAAAAAAAAAAATAGAAGAGCAGCAATGTCCAGACGCGCAGCGGCCAGCGGTCACAGCTGCGCGAGACACCGCATGTGGAAGTGTGATACACAGTAGCGGAAACAGCAGCAGCTGCAGTGGTGGCGGTGGCGGCATCCTGGCAACTGCAGGCAAGCAACAACATAACAGCACAGCATCGACACCGCAGTGTCAACGGCGCACAGCGCAGCACAGCAACGAAAAGCAGTGGTACAGCAACAGCGCAGCAGCAGCAGCACAGCAAGCAGGTGGTACAGCAGAAGCGCAGCAGCAGCAGCACAACAAGCAGGTGGTACAGCAGAAGCGCAGCAGCAGCAGCACAGCAAGCAGATGGTACAGCAGAAGCGCAGCAGCAGCAGCAGCAGCACAGCAAGCAGATGGTACAGCAGAAGCGCAGCAGCAGCAGCACAGCAAGCAGATGGTACAGCAGAAGCGCAGCAGCAGCAGCAGCAGCAGCACAGCAAGCAGATGGTACAGCAGAAGCGCAGCAGCAGCAGTAGAACCCCAGCACAGCGCAGCACAGCAAGTGTCTCAGCGGTTCACTGCGCAACGCGAACAGCACCTCAACCATGCTGCGCAAGAGAGAGAACAGCAGACGCACACCGCGCAGCGCCAGCAAGGAGAGAGCACCAGCTAGATAGACACACACACACAGCAAATCCCTCAGAACACAGCACAGCACAGCAACATTACCAGCTCGTCGGAAGAACAGCTTCACAGTGCAGCCAGCGGCAAGGAGGGGGGGGGAGGGGGGGGGGGCAGGCAGCAGACCCATAAGCGGGAGGAGGAGCAGCGGCACAACGCCGGCCCAAGGGCGTGGACGAACCCTATGACTCCTGCCGGTGGCAACAAGCTTGGGGGAGGGGAGGGGGGGGGAAGGGAAGAGAGGGAGGGAGGGAGGAGTAGCGGCCTGAGGGGAGGGGAGGGAGGGAGGGAGGGGAGGGAGGTGGGTCTCCCTCCTCCTGCTCTCGCCAGCGGGTGTGACGTCACAGAGGGCACTGGGGACGAGTGGGAGGTTGGGGGGGGGGGGGTTAGCAGACCGCTCCTCGTGGAGAGAGAGAGAGAGAGAGAGAGAGAGAGAGAGAGAGAGAGAGAGAGAGAGAGAGAGAGGAAGGGTAGGGGGGGAGAGAGAGAGTACAGTCGTGTGTATATATGTGTGTGTGTGTGTGTGGGGGTGGGTGAGGGAGTAATGGGGAGGAAGGAGGAGGAGGAGGGGAGGGGAGGGAAGGAGGGGAGAGGAGGTGGGGGGGAAGAGACGAAAAGGGCGGTGGTATAGAAGGGGGGCGGGGAGGAGGGAGGGAGGGAGGGTGTGTGAGGAGGGGAGTTGACTGCCAGCCGGCACGAACTGAGGTGAACGAGTACGTCACCCATTGGATAAGACCGGAGGGGAGGATCCGGACTCCGCTGAATCTACCAGACAGTTTGTTTACGTGTGGCCGGGTCCGTGTGAAATTCTTAAATACCTCTATGATTCAAAACACATCCATTACCCTGCTTCACTCCATTGCTTACGCTTGATGTAATACGAAAATGAAGCTATTTCTCAAAACGGGATGAAGATTATGAAGTAAAGCAGATTAAAATGAAGGAATTAGAACCACGTCATGTTACGTAAGGGGTCTGAATGCATGCAAGTTAGGCCATCCTCAAGTGCTGTGATAATACTTAAGAAGTGAGCATGGGGAAGACCCGCATATTGCGGGGTACAACGAACTTTTAATAGTGCTATTCCCGGAACACCATCACTGCCACCCCACCCACCCACCCACCATCACTGCCACTACCACCATCACTGCCACTACCACCACCACCATCACTGCCACTACCACCATCACTGCCACTACCACCACCACCACCACAACCACCATTCCTGCCACTACTGACACCATTATGGACACCACCACTGCCATCCCTACCACCATCACTGCCACTACCACCACCACAACCACTATTCCTGCCACTACTGACACCATTATGGACACCACCACTGCCGTCCCTACCACCATTACTGGCTATCACCACCGCCTATAACCACCAACCATTACTGTCCATCACCACCACCTTCACTGCTATCACTACCACCATTACTGGCCATCACTACCACCATCACTGGCCATTACCACCACCATCACTGGCCATTACCACCAGCCTCAGCCACTACTATCTGGCCCAGCACTACGATCGATACCCCCCCCCCCCTTTCACTCTACTACACCCCCCACCACCACCACGCCGCTACCACCACCACCACCTCCACCACCACGCCACCGCCACATTACAACCACAATTACCACCACCACCACCACCACAACCTCACCATCATCACTGTAACCGAAACACCATCACCGCACTACATCCCTTCTCACAATCACTATCATTATCATCACCATCATCACCACACACCATCCCTACCACCATCATCCCTACCACCATCATCCCTACTACCACCACCACGCCACAACACCACACCACTACCCCACCACACACACACACCAACATGAGGGGACGTTGGAGTCAGTAGGCAAGTGGCGAGGAATGCGACCTGCCACCGAGAGAGAGAGAGAGAGAGAGAGAGAGAGAGAGAGAGAGAGAGAGAGAGAGAGAGAGAGAGAGAGAGAGTACAGAACAGTACAGCCAATCAACAACACTTGCAAGACGCGCGCGGAGCCCTCGGGAAAGTAGCAGTCAATATTTGATAAATGGCTCCCATGATTTTTGAAACGGCGCCCAAAGACGCCAGATGCCTGATAATACAGCAACTTCAGCGGCCGATGGTAACACACACACACACACAGTGTCCATCTGAGACTGACGTACGATAGCTCAGTATCCAGCCGGAAGATGTACGATTAGCTCAGTATCCAGCCGACAGATGTACGATTAGCTCAGTATCCAGCCGACAGATGTACGATTAGCTCAGTATCCAGCCGACAGATGTACGATTAGCTCAGTATCCAGCCGACAGATGTACGATTAGCTCAGTATCCAGCCGACAGATGCACGATAGCTCAGTATCCAGCCGACAGATGTACGATAGCTCAGTATTCAGCTGACAGAGGTACGATAAGCTCAGCATCCAGCCGACAGATGTACGATAAGTCAAGTATCCAGCCGACAGATGTACGATAGCTCAGTATTCAGCTAACAGATGTACAACACACGTGCCGCGAGTGAGACACGTGGAAGGTAACAATTGTCAACCTGGGCCGACAGGTGTACGATAATGATCATGAGCGGCATACGAGCGGCAACAGTATCGTCATGTAACGTGCGATAACGCGGGATCGAACAATGCCATGTGTAAAATAAGCATACGGTACATGTGTATGAATCACAGATCACCAACTAGAAACCCATAATAACGCGTGAGTGACACTGACAACCATAATGATATGTATAAATTGAGGGACATTAAAAAAAAACCCATAATACTGACATGGGGTCTACTACACTTTGGACAGTGTTTTTACCCTCATCCCGTTTACATCACATAGTCTCTCCCTCTTGTGTGTCCCCCTCTGGTAATTTGCTTATACCCCGTGTGTTACTCTGTCTACACCCGTCAAACCGTCTGTCAGACAGGCGATCTGGTAATGGGAAATGTAGCCTTAGTCTTCGTGGAGTGGCAAGTGGGAATGTCAGACGGAAATGAAGATAGTTCAGGACGTAAACTGAGACGTCAAATCAGGAAGGGAAAAAAAGGATACAGAAGGGACAGAGAGACGGGAAGAGGAGGAAGATGTCAAACGATACAAAGGAACAGCGAAAATAGACTGACAGGAAAAGATCTTTTTTGGAGAAGTTCGTCGTGTTGGAATAGATGAGGCAGGGTTACGAAGAAAGAGGCACACAAGAAGGAAGAGGAAGATATGGCAGGTCACAAGGAGGAGGAGGAGGAGGAGGAAGATGGAGCAGGTCAGGGAAAGGAGGAGGTGGAGGAAGATGTAGCAAGTCAGGATGAGGAGGAGGAGGAGGAGGAAGAGCATACAAAATAAATGCTACGAGAGGTGATCAATAACCTTGGCCAGTCTCCACCTCGAAGTGTGTCATCCAGCCCAGCCTATGCCTACATCCATAGGCCTACCACACCCTACCACCACAGGTACACCACCCCTGGCCTACCACAGCTCCGCTGCCACCCCAGACCCACTACCACAGCTCAGACCACACATATATATATATATACAGAACAAATTCTTCACTTCCGGCCGCCATGTTTCATCACAGACGTGGAAAAACTAGAATGAATACAGAGAAGAGCAGCAAAACTACTCAGTCCATATATAAACCTTATAGAGAGAGCTGTATCTCTTACATAATTCTCTCCTCATCAGCTTAAAACAGGACTGGACAAATGCTCGGATGATAATCATCGGCAAGAATGTTTTAAGTTACAATATGCAAATAATCTACTAAGAGGCTTTCTTTTTTTTTTACTGTAAAGATTAGCACCTTATGTCCTTCCTATCTTTTCAGCAGCTGTGTCTTTTATTCCACCTTTCCTAAATCATTTCCAAGTTCTTATATATATAACTTGGTTGACATTTTATCCATCTATTTTACTGAAAACTTGTGTGTTTAAGGTGATGGTGGGTGGAAAAGAGCCCTCTGCACTGTTCTCCTGTATCCTGTATTGGCCAGAAATGTAAAATATTATCACTCCAGCAGATAACCTGGTCATAGACCATCAGGTCTTGTGTTATCCGTCCTTCCCATGTACTGTCCTCCAGCAGATAACGTGGTCATAGACCATCAGGTCTTGTGTTATCCGTCCTTCCCATGTACTGTCCTCCAGCAGATAACCTGGTCATAGACCATCAGGTCTTGTGTTATCTGTCCTTCCCATGTACTGTCCTCCAGCAGATGACCTCGTCATAGACCATCAGGTCTTGTGTTACCTGTCCCTCCCTTGTAAAACTACAGACCCATCTCACAGTGGGGAGGAGAGAAGGAAAGAGAACTCGAAGACTGTAGGGGGTGACTGCATTCTCCAGTCGTCATAAACAAAAAAATATAAGTAGCTCTAGCCTGCCCAATGGACACGCCCATCAAGAGGAAGACAATACACCATCTCTCTAGCCTGCCCAGTGGACACGCCCATGAAGAGGAAGACAATATACCATCCCGTCAGCCGTGCTGGGGTAACCAAGGCTACAAGACCAGGTTGAGATATGCCACGAAATGGCTGACGGGAGACCAGACGGAGGGAGGGAGGAACCGGAGAGGAGAAGGCGATGGGTTAGTAAGGTCTTGTGGAGCCACGGAGTGAGGGAAGGTACTGGAGGAAAAGTGTGAGCAAGGAAACAAGAGGAATGGAACGCGGCACACAGCACGACTAGATGGCGGGGTGGAGGAAATTCTACAAAGGCATCCGTAAATGAGAATGAATAATGTATGCGAGAGGACGATGTGAATAAATTGACTGATGATGTACCAGTGGCCTTGTGTGTGTGTGTGTGTGTGTGTGTGTGTGTGTGTGTGTGTGTGTGTGTGTGTGTGTCAGCAGGGCCAAATCTGGACCCAGCTGGCAAAGGGGACAGTTAATGTGAACCGATCACACACGCACACACACACACACACACAAAGACAGAATCGGAACACTTTATCATCCGATCCCCACCCAAAACCACTCTGTCTCAAGTGAAAGTCTCAGCTGTGACAAAAGACACACTTAGATTCATGGTAACCGTGAGGTTGCAGTACTTATAACCTTGCATGATCATACGTTCAATTTCGAAAGCAATGCCACGCTCATTTACAGGAACTGTTGATATGAAATTATATGAATTAACGACACATGCGAATCACACTCAAATTTACTATCATATTTGAGAGAAATCTTATCTTTATTCCAAGATGCTGAGGGTAATTTAATGGACAGACATTTGGTCTAGCCACAGATAGGAAGTCCTCTTGGTTCTACCCACACTAACTTAATCGTGGAATACTTTAAGACTGGGATCCTAACCTCTTTATCAATACCCAACCACAAATCTGGCCTAGATACATTGATGATGTGTGGTCCTTATGGCCACCTTTCCCAAGATCATGATATTTTCTTGGATGAACCAAACAACATCCACCCCACCATCAAATTCAGTGACTGGACGGGAACAAGAAGGCACATTGCCGTCTGCAGAGATGGTGATAATTGGGGAATCTGATCACTTATCCTTCAAGATCTACGCGTTCATAGGCTCTATATATGGGCTCATATACCTCCCAAGTTGTGACTGTATAAGCTGGGTAAGAATTGCTGGCCACTGGATCACGTGAGCCTGACGGGATCTGACTGGTCTACACCCCCGTCGCTCGTGGACGGACGGAGACGAGGGGGCCATTCGATTACTCGTGATCGAATAGTCACTTCCCTATCATGGGGCAGCATAGGCGGGTGGTCCACCTTACCCGGCGACCACGCAAGTGGCGCGCGGCGGTTCCGAACCTTCGCTACTGGAGGGCATTTTGTGAGGAAGTGTCTTCAAGGCTCTCTCTCTCTCTCTCTCTCTCTCTCTCTCTCTCTCTCTCTCTCTCTCTAGCCGTCTCTAAGGCCTCGCCATTGTGACGCCCGTCACCAGCAGGACGTGTTGGGCTGGAGAGGCCCCGCAGAACATGGAGGGCATTAATGGCCATCTGGAGAGCCAAGGAAGGACGCGGAAGTGCGTCTCTGGTCGGAGACAAGGTCAGTGTTCCGTCTTGGACATATGTGCAGCATTGTTCTTTGGTGAAGGTAAGGGTTTTAGTCTGGGGCTGGAGGGTGGTGGCGGCGACTGCCGGGTTTAACATCCCGTTCCACGTTGAGGACGAAGGTACGGCTCCTCGAGGACGACGGTACGGCTCCTCGAGGACGACGGTGCGGCCTTCGAGGACAACGGTACGGCCTTCGAGGACGACGGTACGGCCTTCGAGGACGACGGTACGGCTCCTCGAGGACGACGATGCAGGCCTTCGAGGACGACGGTACAGCCCTCGATGACGACGGTGCGGCCTTCGAGGTCAACGATACGGCTCCTCGAGGACGACGGTACGTCCCTCGAGGACGACTGCACCACCCTTGGGTAAGATGGCTTGGCCTTTGACCTTACTCTGGATAAAGGCAGTGCTGTCACACCCATGGGGCGGGGTCGTCGTGCTCAAGGGACGTACCGTCGTGTTGAAGGGTCGTACCGTCGCACTCAAGCGTCGTACAATCGTGCTAAAGGGTCGCACCGTCGTACCCAAGATATAAAATAATTTCGTAAACAAAAAAAGAAAAAAAAAAACCGCTACTACCAACAACAAACAACGACAACTAACAAAGACAGTACTTAACCCCACGCGATCAAATGAGGTCAACAACAACAAAAACATAAACACAGGAGGTGCCAGGGGATCGCCCCAAAGCACAAGCGTGACGTCACCCGAGTTACATTTCTTTTGGAAGGACATCATCCACCGCTGCCTCCCTCCATCCCCCGTCTTCACTGCCCAACAAGGATAGGTTAGGTTGAAGGGTTAAGGGAGGGTTAGGGTAGGGAGGAGGGAGGGTGTGTGAGGAAGTGACCCTCCCTCCCTCCCTCCCTAGGGTAGGGGAAGGGGGGTGTGAGGAAGTGACCCTCCCTCCCTCTCTCTCACACACACACACACACACTTACGAGCGCGCTTGAACACGATCAAAACCCGTAGCGTCGTCTTCCGTAAGGTCAAAACTCCTTTGGATTTCAACCACAGCATTGCCAGTCGGGGGAAGGGTGGGGGGGTAGGTACCCAACCCAACCCAACATCCCAACCTCTCTCTCTCTCTCTCTCTCTCTCTCTCTCTCTCTCTCTCTCTCTCTCTCTCTCTCCTTGACCAGCCAATCACAACCTAGGCCCAGCGCCTGGCTTCGGTTCCGACTGGCCACGAGGGATGGAGGGAGGGAGGGAGGGAGGGAGGGAGGGAGGGAGTGAGGGAGGGGGGAGGGAGGGAGTGAGGGAGTGAGGAGGGAGTGAGGGAGGGGCAAGCCCCTGCTTCTTGTGGTCATTGTATGATAATCGCACGAGTGAACGCCCGTCCAGCAGCTCATACTTTCTCCCAGGCTGGGCAGATGTGTAACATGGCGGAGCCACCGCCCGCCCGCCCGCCCGCCCGCACGCCCACGGACGATTACCAACATCCTCCTGACGGCGATGTGGTGCCCCGCCCCAGCCACGGATCTAACACCCTCCCTCCCTCCCTCCCTCCTTCCTTCCTTCCCTCCCTCCCTCCCTCCTTCTCTCCCTCCTCCCGTTGCCAAGAGCTACCTGCGAGGCTGAACGGGTTTCGGTGTTCGGAACCACACCCCCCCCCTCCGAACACGACCCTCTGAACGACGGGGTACGACCCACACGACCAGCACGACGTTACGACCCTCTGAACGGCAGGGTACGACCCTTGGAGCCAGACGGTACGACCCACGACCACGACCCTTGGAACGAGACGGTACGACACCTTGAGGGAGGGTGTGGGACGACCAACACGACATTACGACCCTTAGAACGACAGGGTCCGGCCCACGGGCACGACGTTACGACCCCTTGGAACTAGATGTTACGACACCTTAAGAGTGTGTGTGACCCTTGGTTGCGACGGCATGGCCACAGACGTAATCCGTTAGGGCTAAGTCAACAGGCGAGACCATCGTAACTAAGGGTCGTGACCGTCGTACTTCAGGGTCGTACTATCGTTCCCAAGCGTCGTAACTTCCTAGTCAAATGGAACTGTATCATCGTAAAGTCGTACTCGAGAGACCAACTCCTTGTTATCCCTTCCATGTCTCGCGAGGACATGGCGGGTCTCCATCTGCGGCAGGTGTCTCGCGAGGACATGGCGGGTCTCCACCTGCGGCAGGTGTCTCGCGAGGACACGGCGGGTCTCCACTTGCGGCAGGTGTCTCGCCAGGACATGGCTGGTCTCCACCTGCGACAGGTGTCTCGCCAGGACACGGCGGGTCTCCACCTGCGGCAGGTGTCTCGCGAGGACATCTGTGGCAGGTGTAGCCAAGAGCCGGGGCCTATGTGAAAAATCTGGCCAGACTTTCGATGTCCAGGGCGCCCTAGAGCCCGGTCCCGTCCATACTGGGGGTGGGTTTAGATGGGGCCCCACCATCACCTCCTCCTCCTCCCACGCTCCAGGCTTCTCTCTCTCTCTCTCTCTCTCTCTCTCTCTCTCTCTCTCTCTCTCTCTCTCTCTCTCTCTCCAACCTCACCGGGACCCCGGCCAGCAACCCTGCCACATCTCGTTTTCTTCTTCTTCCTGCATCTACCACTCCGGGAATGGCTATGTTAGTTCTTTGAAGTTAACACCCCACACCCCCTGCTCACCCGTCGTTCATCTGTTCTGTTATTGATGTCTTTGAGGAAGTGGGTATGGTGACTGAACACGACGGTACGACCCTTGAGCATGACTGTACGACCCTTGAGCACGACGGTACGACCCTTGAGCACGACGGTACGACCCTTAAGCACGACGGCACGATCCTAGAGAACGACGGTACGACCCTTGAGCACGACAGGACGACCACTGTGCAAGACGGTACGACCCTTAAGCTTGAAAAGTACGACCCTTGGGCATGACGACCTCCACAGCTTTAAACACCGCATTGTACAAAGCTTTGCTTTACAATCTTCATGTAATTCAAGCGTAGCGTTGCCCCAGCTGATTCAAGTCTAGCGAATATGTAAGGACTTGCACTAAACATCCACTGTCGACTTTCAGTGGCTACAACCAATCAGCTACAAGGACACAATAACTGCTTGTTAAACATCTAACAAGTTACCTTAATACCTAGAAGATAACGAAAGAAAAAAAAAAGATACTTTAGTATCTGTAATTACAGACTTATATGTTTCAAATGGCTGGGTTGGGTCAGCACTTTCATATGGATACTTCCACACACACACACACACACACACACACACACACACACACACACACGTACCTGATAAGAGCAAGGTGATACATACCTGATAACACCAGGACCAAGGACGATAACGCATGCGTACGTACGATATCTTACGCATCTGCGGGGGGGGGGGGGGGGGGAAGACTCACGCATTTTAGCGTACAACTCCCCGGCCATCATGACTTCTCTCGTCCATCTTAACAACCACTGCCTTCCACTACGTAAATACCGATCTATAAATACATTTCGTGATCTTTTCTATATATATTTTCACCCATTTAATCATCTCCTTTTTTTTAATGATGTATTGACTCAATTTACACACTACACACGAGCAGCCTCGTCTGTCTACCTTGAGCTGGACGGGGAGGGGGGAGAAACACGCAAATATATACGGGTTTCCCCGCAAAGTTTCCACGTGCCTGGGTTCCCACGCACGCGCGATTTTTCCCACGGTCGAATTTCCACTCGCCTGTGTCCTGTATTCCTCCCACGTTTTCTATGCTGTCCCTCACTGCATGCTCTATGCTTCACACGCCCACGCCCGCCCCGCCCCTCCTCTCTCTCTCTCTCTCTCTCTCTCTCTCTCCCCTATTGTCCTCACTGCATGCTGTATGCTTGCCTCCACCTACCTACCCACCTACCACTTCCCTGCTATATGCCCTTCACCCGCAACATCGCAGAGTGGAAAAAAAAGCTTTCTCTGTATCCAGCCACACCAGCACAGCCCACCACAGCCACACCAGCACAGCCCACCACAGC
The DNA here is from genome assembly GCF_036320965.1 of Panulirus ornatus. Taxonomy (NCBI): domain Eukaryota; kingdom Metazoa; phylum Arthropoda; class Malacostraca; order Decapoda; family Palinuridae; genus Panulirus; species Panulirus ornatus. Next base: position 2,114,093 of record NC_092296.1, read on the forward strand.
CACACCACCACAGCCACACCAGCCACAGCCCCACCACAGCCACACCAGCATCTACCGCTCAGCAGCATCACGTGACTGAGGGAACCTGTGCCGTGGGTTGCTTCCTGTCACCGTCCTGCTGATGTGGGGTGGAGGGGGGGGGGGGGATGTGCCCTTTAAAAGAACTGGACCGTCGCTCGTGTGAGAGAGCGAGTCTCTCTCTCTCTCTCTCTCTCTCTCTCTCTCTCTCTCTCTCTCTCTCTCTCTCTCTCTCTCTCTCCCGGTCACGTGAGGGGGAAGAAAGAGCACGACATGAGGACCTTACACGTCCGCTCCCGGACTCCTTATGTAAATAAAAACACCCGCTCTGCTGCTCAGAACATCCGGGCGAGGCTGACTGGCTTCCAGGTTAGCTTTGCCTCTTGCCACGAAATACGACGTGTGTACGCAACGCTTCCTCCTGCACCCATGACCAGGCGTATGAAGACGCACTCTTCACATGACCCATATATATATATATATATATATATATATATATATATATATATATATATATATATATATATATATATATATATATATTCCCATGAGTCCACGGGGAAAATGAAACACGAAAAGTTCCCAAGTGCACTTTCGTGTAATAATCACATCATCAGGGAAGACACAAGAGAGAAATATAAACATAAATATATGTATATATGTATATATATATATATATATATATATATATATATATATATATATATATATATATATATATAGTTAGTTTCCTTAATAGATCCTCTGATGCAGGTGGGCAGAGAATGTTATCTCACGGGTCACCTCACACCTCCCCTCCTGTCTTATAACATAGTGTCGTCTACAGTGTGTGTGTGTGTGTGTGTGTGTGTGTGTGTGTGTGTGTGTGTGTGTGTGTGTGTGTGCGCGGTCAGGAACCTACCCTCATCCCATTCTCGATCAGGATGAAGGCTCTTTTTTTCTTTCTTTCCTTTCTTTCTCCTTCCACGCTTAGAAAAAAAAAACTTACAACACTCGAAGAGTTTAGATTTGGGCGACTTATCCATTTATGTAGAGAGAGAGAGAGAGAGAGAGAGAGAGAGAGAGAGAGAGAGAGAGAGAGAGAGAGAGAGAGAGTCAGTCACGCCACCTCAATCTGAGTCAGACGTCGCCAGGCAGCCAGCCAATGGCAGCAAAGTGCACCAATGACGTCACGAGACTCCGCCCTCCGTACGCACAGCGGGAGGAGGGGGGGGGGGGTAATAGGGCCCCCCCCCGGGGAGGGATGGGATGGGGGGGAGAGGAGGTGGGGTAGGAAGGAAGGCCGGGGTGTGGGGATAGGAGGGCTGGAGAGCGGGGAGCGGGGGGGTGTTCGGTAGGTCGGATGTGGGGGGGGGGATGTGGGAGGGGGGATGTCAGGCCAGGGCTGGCGTGGGTGGAAGGTTAATGGGAACGGCCGTGTGGGCCCAGGACGCGGGGAGAACACAGCGCCGCGCACGGTGGCGGACACGAGAGAGAGAGAGAGAGAGAGAGAGAGAGAGAGAGAGAGAGAGAGAGAGAGAGAGAGAGAGAGAGAGAGAGAGAGCATAGAGAGAGAGAGAGAGAGAGAGAGAGAGAGAGAGAGAGAGAGAGAGAGAGAGAGAGAGAGAGAGAGAGAGAGAGAGAGAGAGAGAGAGAGAGAGGTAACCGGTCATGGATGAGCGTAATTCAGTGAGCGACAGTTTTTTAATAACGTTCGTATGAAGATGGGGTAATAATAGGGAAAGCCGCATAGAAAACGGAGCAAAACAAATTTACGAATTCTCAAAAAATAAAATTTACACATAAAAATACATATAACATGGATAACACAAACATACCATTATAATAAATAATAAATATGTAAAAACATCTACAGTAAAAACTAGCAGCAGGAAAATATAATTTAAAGATAAAAATTGAACTTTCTAATGAACCTCCATCTACGCTGTAACACATATATGATAGATGTGATAATATCTCTCTCTCTCTCTCTCTCTCTCTCTCTCTCTCTATATATATATATATATATATATATATATATATATATATATATATATATATATATATATATATAATATATATATATATATATATATATATATATATATATATATATATATATATATATATATATATATATATATTTTCTTTTTCTTTCATACTATTCGCCATTTCCCGCGATAGCGAGGTAGCGTTAAGAACAGAGGACTGGGTCTTTGAGGGAATATCCTCACCTGGCCCTCTTCTCTGTTCCTTCTTTTGGAAGAAAAAAAAAAAAAAAACGAGAGGGGAGGATTTCCAGCCTCCCGCTCCCTTCCCTTTTAGTCGTCCTTCTACGACACGCAGGGAATAAGTGGGAAGTATTCTTTCTCCCCTATCCCCAGGGAAGAATAGGTAGACTGACGTATAGATACAATGGATAGATACATAGATACGTACATACATGGACAGATAGATAGATAGACACGTACATACATGGACAGACAGATAGATAGATAGATACGTCCATACATGGAAAGATATATGGATAGATAGATAGACAGACGGACAGAAAGATATATAGAGAGACAGATACATACATACATACATACATACATACATAATACATACATACAAAGATACACAGACAGATAGACAGACAGACAAATAGATAGACAGACACAGATAGATGGTTGAAATATAAGTAGCACGTGAGGGGGAGGGGGGAGGGGGGGGAGGACTGCTGCTCCACAGGGCAGGTGAGCAGGGCGGGAGAGGCCCACGCGCGCCTCAGGTGGATGTGGGCCGCCGCCGGAGGCAAGGCGTACCAGATGAAAGATTGATGACGTCAGACAAATCTGGACGGGGCGATCAATGAGATGCGGGGAAGGGGGGGGAGGGGGACGGACGGGAGGGGGAACGGGGGAAGGAGAGAGAGAGAGAGAGAGAGAGAGAGAGAGAGAGAGAGAGAGAGAGAGAGAGAGAGAGAGAGAGAGAGAGAGAGAGAGAGAGAGAGAGAGTAGTAAAAAAAGAAAAAATAAGTATAGTTGAATCTACAAACTGGGTTTAAGAGAATGAGAGAGAGAGGGAGGGAAGGGGAGGAGGAATAGGAGGAGTAGGGGGAGGTGTCAGACGGAAGGGGTCGATGCAAGAAAATGGGAAGGGGTGGGAAAAGGGGGGGAGAGGGGTTGTGGTTGGGCCTATAAAGAGAAAATAGGGATTTTGAGCAGGGCAACTCCTCAATGTTCCCTCCCATACAATGGATTAAGCAGGACCAGCCATGGGCAATGTGTGGCACACTAAAATCTTTCATTCAAACGGAGTGTATGCAAATTAGTTTAAAAAAAAAATAAACATGAACACACACAAATTAAAGTGTCCCAAAAGCCAATAAAATGTGTTTGTAGAGGACGATAACACCTATATAAACAACCCATTCATCCTCAGTAAATTGTGAACACATTCGGGCAAATAAAGTCTAACGAGAACACTACATTATATTTTCTAAAATATACATTGGTCAAATTGTTAGTTTGAAACTTCATGCTGAAATACTTTACGCCAACTGACTGCTATGTATCTTTCTTGTATCTGCCCTTGATGATGTGATTATTACACGAAAGTGCACTTGGGAACTTATCGTGTTTCATTTCTTCCGTAGACTCAAATATATATATATATATATATATATATATATATATATATATATATATATATATATATATAAATATATATATTTTTGCTTTGTCGCTGTCTCCCGCGTTTGCGAGGTAGCGCAAGGAAACAGACGAAAGAAATGGCCCAACCCACCCCCATACACATGTATATACATACGTCCACACACGCAAATATACATACCTACACAGCTTTCCATGGTTTACCCCAGACGCTTCACATGCCCTGATTCAATCCACTGACAGCACGTCAACCCCGGTATACCACATCGATCCAATTCACTCTATTCCTTGCCCTCCTTTCACCCTCCTGCATGTTCAGGCCCCGATCACACAAAATCTTTTTCACTCCATCTTTCCACCTCCAATTTCGTCTCCCACTTCTCCTCGTTCCCTCCACCTCCGACACATATATCCTCTTGGTCAATCTTTCCTCACTCATTCTTTCCATGTGCCCAAACCATTTCAAAACACCCTCTTCGGCTCTCTCAACCACGCTCTTTTTATTTCCACACATCTCTCTTACCCTTACGTTATTTACTCGATCAAACCACCTCACACCACACATTGTCCTCAAACATCTCATTTCCAGCACATCCACCCTCCTGCGCACAACTCTATCCATAGCCCACGCCTCGCAACCATACAACATTGTTGGAACCACTATTCCTTCAAACATACCCATTTTTGCTTTCCGAGATAATGTTCTCGACTTCCACACATTCTTCAAGGCTCCCAGAATTTTCGCCCCCTCCCCCACCCTATGATCCACTTCCGCTTCCATGGTTCCATCCGCTGCCAGATCCACTCCCAGATATCTAAAACACTTCACTTCCTCCAGTTTTTCTCCATTCAAACTCACCTCCCAATTGACTTGACCCTCAAACCTACTGTACCTAATAACCTTGCTCTTATTCACATTTACTCTTAACTTTCTTCTTTCACACACTTTACCAAACTCAGTCACCAGCTTCTGCAGTTTCTCACATGAATCAGCCACCAGCGCTGTATCATCAGCGAACAACAACTGACTCACTTCCCAAGCTCTCTCATCCCCAACAGACTTCATACTTGCCCCTCTTTCCAAAACTCTTGCATTCACCTCCCTAACAACCCCATCCATAAACAAATTAAACAACCATGGAGACATCACACACCCCTGCCGCAAACCTACATTCACTGAGAACCAATCACTTTCCTCTCTTCCTACACGTACACATGCCTTACATCCTCGATAAAAACTTTTCACTGCTTCTAACAACTTGCCTCCCACACCATATATTCTTAATACCTTCCACAGAGCATCTCTATCAACTCTATCATATGCCTTCTCCAGATCCATAAATGCTACATACAAATCCATTTGCTTTTCTAAGTTAGGTGTTTTTATAGACTCAAATTTATATCAAGTGGCTTACAAAGTTCGGCAAATGAGACCCTCGTGTAAACAGAATACCACTCATGATACACAAGTATTACATTTATCATCATAATGACTATCACCCGTCATGAATTAGTGCTCAACCCACGAAGTGAATATGTAAATGACTTGCGTAAACGTTCAGTAACGTAATGTGGTCCGGGCAGTGCACAACCTGCTCTGTGACCATCATACTGTTTTCGTTATGGCATTCTTCAGAACACTGGTCCGCTCTAGGCCACTCAACGAGCACGTTCTCGGCCACTCAATGAACATGTTCTCGGCCACCCAACGAGCATGTTTTCGGCCGCTGAACAAGCATGTTTTCGGCTACTGAACAAGCATGTTCTAGGCCACTGAACAAGCATGTTTCGGCCACTGAACAAGCATGTTCTCGGCCAATGAACAAGCATACTCTAGGCCACTCATCAAGCATGCTCTCGGCTACGCAACAAGCATGTCTCGGCCACTCAGCAAGCATGCTATGGGGGCCACTCAACAAACACGCTCTGGGCCACTCACCAAGCCATGTTCTCGGCCACTCAACGAGCATGCTATCAAATCCCCAGGCAATATTACGTTTTAAGACGAGACTTCGTTAAGCAGCAATTCGCCTCAAGTCCAAGACGTTCATAATTGACGCCTCCATAGTCAAAATGACAGTACGTGGGTTATTTAATTTGAAATATAATTACCTGTATACCTTCATTTATCACATATGAATTATAATTACCTGTATACCTTCATTTATCACATCTGTGAATTTCTGATAATTCCACTATCTCAAAACAGCCTCGGAGGGACAATAGTCAAGTACATACAGGATACTTAACTATGAGGCAAGTCATTAGTGGATATAATTAACGCTTTTAATGACCCAGTCTGGCGTGACCTTAATGTCTGCACAGGTCATAATGCTCGCCTAACATAGCACAGGTCGTAATATTCGCCTAGCATAACACAGGCCATACTACTCACCTAACACAGCACCGCCCGTAACACCTTGACATTTGCTGGCTTCGGTGACTGTATTGTGTGCATCACCGTACAACAAATGCACCAGCACCAATACAGTATACAACATACAACACGGATACAAGAACACTTGAGCCTTGCGTGGAGGAACTGGTCAATACGGAGCCATTAGTCTGGAAGGCATGGAGCAGGAACTCCACATACTGGATGAATACCTCGACCACACGACGGTGGTACGACCCTTGAGCACGACGGTGGTACGACCCTTGAGCACGACGGTACGGCCCTTGAGCACGACGGTACGGTCCTTGAGCACGACGGTGGTACGACCCTTGACCACGACGGTACGGCCCTTGATCACGACGGTGGTACGACCCTTGACCACGACGGTACGGCCCTTGAGCACGACGGTACGGTCTTTGAGCACGACGGTACGGCCCTTGATCACGACGGTACGGCCCTTGAGCACGACGGTACGGTCCTTGAGCACGACGGTACGGCCCTTGATCACGACGGTACGGCCCTTGATCACGACGGTACGACCCTCGAGCACGACGGTGGTACGACCATCGAGCACGACGACGGAACGACCCTCGAGTACGACGACGGTACGAACCTTGAGCACGAAGGTGGTACGACCCTTGAGCACGACGGTGGTACGACCATTGAGCACGACGACGGTACGACCCTCGAGCACGACGGTGGTACGACCCTTGACCCCACAATGACCTTATCCTCTGACCTCACCCTTCCAACGTAAAAGTCACAGGCCAGACCATGACTCCATTCTCAGGGTCGTAGCGATGCATCACGCCCAAGTCGTACTCACCCTGGCAATATACAACTCTGTATGACCTACAACACCATCGGGGAAAACAACAAAAACCCAGGTTATGACAGTCACCCACAACCAACAACCAATGCTCAACCAATGGTTGTAATTTGCATAAACTCCAAGTCAGTAAAACAAAACAAAAAAAAAAAAATTCTCTCTAGTGATAACAGCAAGACTCTGTAACCCCGTTTTCTCTTGGGGGGGGGGGGGTTATGAATCGTCTCCCATTTTCGTCATCAATTCTTTAAATTACCGTAACAAAGGGATGGTCGTGATGATGTATATCTCAGTTATAATTATGATAATAAATAAGCAAGCAAGCAAGCAAGCAAGCAAGCAAGCAAGCAAGCAAACAAATAAACAAGCAAGCAAGCAAGCAAACAAATAAACAAGCAAGCAAGCAAGCAAGCAAGCAAGCAAACAAATAAACAAGCAAGCAAGCAAGCAAACAAATAAACAAGCAAGCAAGCAAGCAAGCAAGCAAACAAATAAACAAGCAAGCAAGCAAGCAAGCAAGCAAGCAAGCAAACAAATAAACAAGCAAGCAAGCAAGCAAGCAAGCAAGCAAGCAAGCAAGCAAGCAAGCAAGCAAACAAATAAACAAGCAAGCAAGCAAGCAAACAAATAAACAAGCAAGCAAGCAAACAAATAAACAAGCAAGCAAGCAAGCAAGCAAGCAAGCAAGCAAGCAAGCAAACAAATAAACAAGCAAGCAAGCAAGCAAGCAAACAAATAAACAAGCAAGCAAGCAAGCAAGCAAGCAAGCAAGCAAGCAAACAAATAAACAAGCAAGCAAGCAAGCAAGCAAGCAAGCAAGCAAACAAATAAACAAGCAAGCAAGCAAGCAAGCAAGCAAGCAAGCAAGCAAGCAAGCAAGCAAGCAAGCAAGCAAGCAAGCAAGCAAACAAATAAACAAGCAAGCAAGCAAACAAATAAACAAGCAAGCAAGCAAGCAAGCAAGCAAGCAAGCAAGCAAGCAAGCAAGCAAACAAATAAACAAGCAAGCAAGCAAGCAAGCAAGCAAGCAAGCAAACAAATAAACAAGCAAGCAAGCAAGCAAGCAAGCAAGCAAGCAAGCAAACAAATAAACAAGCAAGCAAGCAAGCAAACAAATAAACAAGCAAGCAAGCAAACAAATAAACAAGCAAGCAAGCAAGCAAGCAAGCAAGCAAGCAAGCAAGCAAACAAATAAACAAGCAAGCAAGCAAACAAATAAACAAGCAAGCAAGCAAGCAAGCAAGCAAGCAAACAAATAAACAAGCAAGCAAGCAAACAAATAAACAAGCAAGCAAGCAAGCAAACAAATAAACAAGCAAGCAAGCAAGCAAGCAAGCAAGCAAGCAAGCAAGCAAGCAAACAAATAAACAAGCAAGCAAGCAAGCAAGCAAGCAAGCAAGCAAGCAAGCAAGCAAGCAAACAAATAAACAAGCAAGCAAGCAAGCAAACAAATAAACAAGCAAGCAAGCAAACAAATAAACAAGCAAGCAAGCAAGCAAGCAAGCAAGCAAGCAAACAAATAAACAAGCAAGCAAGCAAACAAATAAACAAGCAAGCAAGCAAGCAAGCAAGAGGGAGGCAGCAGGTGGGAATTCATTTTGGATAAGCAAGCAAACAAATAAACAAGCAAGCAAGCAAGCAAACAAATAAACAAGCAAGCAAGCAAGCAAGCAAACAAATAAACAAGCAAGCAAGCAAACAAATAAACAAGCAAGCAAGCAAGCAAGCAAGCAAACAAATAAACAAGCAAGCAAGCAAGCAAGCAAGCAAACAAATAAACAAGCAAGCAAGCAAACAAATAAACAAGCAAGCAAGCAAGCAAGCAAACAAATAAACAAGCAAGCAAGCAAACAAATAAACAAGCAAGCAAGCAAACAAATAAACAAGCAAGCAAGCAAGCAAGCAAGCAAGCAAGCAAGCAAGCAAGCAAACAAATAAACAAGCAAGCAAGCAAGCAAGCAAGCAAGCAAGCAAGCAAGCAAGCAAGCAAGCAAGCAAACAAATAAACAAGCAAGCAAGCAAGCAAGCAAGCAAGCAAGCAAGCAAGCAAGCAAGCAAGCAAGCAAGCAAGCAAGCAAGCAAGCAAGCAAGCAAGCAAGCAAGCAAGCAAGCAAGCAAGCAAGCAAGCAAACAAATAAACAAGCAAGCAAGCAAGCAAGAGGGAGGCAGCAGGTGGGAATTCATTTTGGATAAGCAAGCAAACAAATAAACAAGCAAGCAAGCAAGCAAGCAAGCAAGCAAGCAAGCAAGCAAGCAAGCAAGCAAGCAAGCAAGCAAGCAAGCAAGCAAGCAAGCAAGCAAGCAAGCAAGCAAGCAAGCAAGCAAGCAAGCAAGCAAGCAAGCAAGCAAGCAAGCAAGCAAGCAAGCAAGCAAGCAAGCAAGCAAGCAAGCAAGCAAGCAAGCAAGCAAGCAAGCAAGCAAGCAAGCAAGCAAGCAAGCAAGCAAGCAAGCAAGCAAGCAAGCAAGCAAGCAAGCAAGCAAGCAAGCAAGCAAGCAAGCAAGCAAGCAAGCAAGCAAGCAAGCAAGCAAGCAAGCAAGCAAGCAAGCAAGCAAGCAAGCAAGCAAGCAAGCAAGCAAGCAAGCAAGCAAGCAAGCAAGCAAGCAAGCAAGCAAGCAAGCAAGCAAGCAAGCAAGCAAGCAAGCAAGCAAGCAAGCAAGCAAGCAAGCAAGCAAGCAAGCAAGCAAGCAAGCAAGCAAGCAAGCAAGCAAGCAAGCAAGCAAGCAAGCAAGCAAGCAAGCAAGCAAACAAGCAAACAAGCAAGCAAGCAAGCAAACAAATAAACAAGCAAGCAAGCAAGCAAGCAAGCAGGGAGGCAGCAGGTGGGAATTCATTTTGGATAAGCAAGCAAACAAGCATGCAATAAGATCTTACACCAATACGGAAGCAGAGAGACGAGACACGTCAGTACAATATATATATATATATATATATATATATATATATATATATATATATATATATATATATATATATATATATATATAGATAGATAGATAGATAGATAGATAGATAGATAGATAGATAGCTATAGCCATCACCTCTCTACAACCATATATATAGCAATATGGTATAGCCACATCCACCCCCTCTCCACCACCATATAGCAATATGGTATAGCCACATCCACCCCCTCTCCACCACCATATAGCAATATGGTTTAGCCACATCCACCCCCTCTCCACCACCGTATAGCAATATGGGATAGCTACATCCACTCCCTCTCCACCACCATATAGCAATATGGGATAGCCACATCCACCCCTCTCTCCACCACCATAGAGCAATATATCCCACCTAAATATAGCGATAAATCCCATTTAGACATAGTCAACAATACAGCTGTGTATTATTACGTCAGCCAATGCCGCCATTTTTCGTTCTATTTTTCCTTGTGTGTTTCGGAGCATCGAAATCCCTGGGGCACATATGGTATAACTCCCAGACCTCGGGACTCGATAAGATTGTGGACCAGAAGACTCATGGCTGATACCCCTTATCTTATCTTGGTAAACCCCGTCTCCCGAAACATAATATGACATTTCGAATATATGTACCTGTGTGTGTGTGTGTGAGTGTGGGTGTGTACGTCATGTGTGTTTTCGTGTGTGCACGCCCGTGTACGTTTGGTGATGTACGTGTGACAGTACATGGGAAAGCCAGATAACACATGACCTTACGGGTCTAGAACGATGTTATCTGCTGGATGACAGTACATGGCATTGTATATACGTAATGTATGTTGATGGAGACAGGATAGTACAGCAGAAGGCTCCTCCCTCACCCACCACTATAGATGGAGACAGGATAGTACAGGAGAAGGCTCCTCCCTCACCCACCACTATAGATGGAGACAAGGTAGTACAGGAGAAGGCTCCTCCCTCACCCACCACTATAGATGGAAACAAGGTAGTACAGCAGATCAAATGGCAGGAAAATACCCATGACCCAATATCACGCAGTTCCCTGAAAATACTTTGCAGTGGAAAAAAAAAAATCATGGAAAAATACGAAGCATTTCCCTTTACAGCACAAAGAAAACGCGATTCCCGGAAAATTAGAAAGAAAATGAAAAATTTGAATATATAAATTTACCTTATTGCAACTGAAAGGATGTAATAAAACTCCTTAAGCTTTGGCAGCTTGAAGCTTGATGAAGATGAAACTCATCTTCGAGGACTTAAGTAATACTTAAGTCTTTTAAGTACGTAAATACTTAGAAATCTCCATGATATATATATATATATATATATATATATATATATATATATATATATATATATATATATATATATATAAATATATATATATATATATATATATATATATATATATATATATATATATATATATATATATATATATATAATATATAATGTTGCTACGAACATGTGTGTGTGTGTGTGTGTGTGTGTGTGTGTGTGTGTGTGTGTGTGTGTGTGTGTGTGTGTGCCCACATGTTCGTCTATATATGTATGTAAGTGTGTCTCTGTGGTTATGGTATAAGTGATATTTAAGGACAGGACGACCGAGGGAAACCAGATGGCCACACCGGGCCATCAATCCAGTCCACCTCGACACCTGGACCTTTCATCCGAGGCACCAGGTCAAGTGGGAGGTCAACCTACGGCCCCCCTGTACAGCGTCGTCGCTGTCACGACAAGAGGAGGTTGAGCTCGAGGCAGATGGGAGACGAACTGAGGATCCTTCAGCCAGTCAGCTGTTTCACGGACGACACCCTTCTCCAATCACCGCCGGAACTGTGGCCCTCCGGTCAAGTAGGAGTGGCACTTGGGAGCCATCCCTCCTCCAATCACAACTGGACCTCAGGCCCATAGCCAATCGAGGGTGGCATTATAGGGTAGCAGGGCGGACGCAAGTCGTTCCTAATAAAAACCTCTGACACCCGCTGAGCTTCGATTCCTTCTCTACCCCAGCCAGGTTAAGTGGTTTTCCCTCTGCCCTTTACCAGAGTGAAGTGCGCGCTACAGACTCTACGATAGTGTACCGCCTCAATCATTTACTTTCGAGTGTCATAGAGTATTGTAACTTAAGTCATACAAGTGTCTAACAACTTCGTATCTTGAATCATGTCATCGAAGATAAATTGTCATAAAGGAAAGAGATCTCCGGGTCTGAAATCTTATCTGGAATGTTAAACTCATGTTCGGTGTAACGTAAATAATTTTGTACGCTTTAGTTCTCTCATTGTAAGTAATCTTAATGCTGGTGTTTGATTTAATCCCATGACTTTGAGACAGTGTTATCCTGTGTTGTGCAACATAACAAATCTAACGTCCTTGCAAAGACAAGGATCAGTATAGTACTTGTAACATATATATGTTATTGACGACCTTGCTCGAATAAGTAGTGAGTTCGTAACAGTATATATATATATATATATATATATATATATAAGTGTCAAACCTTCATATAAGTAAATGTACAAACACGGAAAACTACCAACACGTACGGGTGACCTTGCCCTCTGACCTTCTGACCTTGAAAGCGCGTCCCACCGTTTAGAAAATGTAGCAGTGACCCTGACCTTATAATTTCAAAATCAATAGTGACCTCTTGTACCGAACCACCTCAACGACAAAGGGTGACATACTTCAACCCCGGGATGAACGTTCGACTTGGTAACGTAAACTCCGGAACCAACTCCGAAAGCCGAAGACTTTGCGATGTAATTATGATTCGTCGACCTTTTGATCTCCAATATCCAAAAGCGCTCCGATGGTTTCTTTCTTTCATTCTTTCCCCTTCGTAGTATCTTCGACGGAGTCTCCAAGTTATTGTGCGGTTCAATGCCATGCAGAAGATGAGCTGGGAGGGATAATCCGATTTTGAATAAAGCGTTCGCGTAATGCTAGAGAGAGAGAGAGAGAGAGAGAGAGAGAGAGAGAGAGAGAGAGAGAGAGAGAGAGAGAGAGAGAGAGAGAGACGCCATAGGCTTAATTCACAAAGCTTCCACAGCCATCCTCAAAAAAAAAAAAAAAAAAAAAAAAGGGAGGGAGGGTCTCGCCCAGGGAGCCCCTCACGCTAAAAGACACGTCTATATATTGATTGACGAGCAATACAAGGGAAGGAGTTGGTGGGAGGGGAGGGAGAGGGAGGGGAGGAGGAACTCAGCAGAGCCTGTGGTTCAAAAAGGTGGAGGATGATGTGGAGGGAAGAAGAGGGAGAGAGAGAGGGGGGTGTGGGTGTGGGGTGTGGAGTAAACCCACAGTGGAGGGTGCGTGGAGGCCTTCGGCCCTCCCTCAAGAACCCTTAAGAATACATCTCAAAGAACAAGGGGACGCATCTCCTTGTTCTTCTTCCCCCACCCCCCGCTCTCCAACACACCTTTGGTTCCTGAAGACACACACACACACACACACACACACACACGCTCTAGACGTAGTAGATGAAGGTGGCTGGACGGGCCGCTGCCCGGTGTATATAAGATCAGAGCGACTCTTCATTATGGAAAGAACTCACTCAAGGAGTTCCAAAGAAAACCGCTGAGATTGGCCGATTGGTCGGGGAGGAAGGGGGGGAGGGGGGAGGAGATGGGGGAGGAGATGGGGGGGAGGGTAGTAGTACTAATTGGGCTATGAGGCCTAACGACCGATATGGGGGGGGGGGAAGGGGGTTCATTAAGGCCGTCGGCAGTCGAGTCATAACGACCCATTGAGATTACTCGAACACACACACACACACACACACACACACACACTACGTATAAAACCAAAATTAAACCATTCATAAAATACCACAAGATAAATCTACAAACAAAAGATAAAATACATCATGCAACCAAAAGATACACGAACAGTTACCCCAATATACAAATACAAGCGCATGTATACAATACCAATACACACAGGAATAAAAATAACATATATATATATATATATATATATATATATATATATATATATATATATATATATATATATATATATATATTTATTTATTTATCTATTTTGCTTTGTCGCTGTCTCCCGCGTTTGCGAGGTAGCGTCAACTCGCTAATCCATCGAAATCGCTAACAACGTATGAATCTCTGTACTAAAAGTTCCTTCAAAGTTCACGCCAAGCTCTAAAAGTTCCTTCAAAGTTCAAGCCAAGCTCCTAAGGTTATAATGAGATTCATGAACTCCCCCCCAAGCTATCCAAATAGTCAGAGACAATGTACATAATATGAACATGTATACAACATGACAATTCATACATCCGCCAAAGTAGTGTATAACATTGTATAGCCTTATACCTGAAGGACGATGAATGTGTGACTTTGTTATGTCGTAACATCTTTACATTAGGATAAGCTATGATACCCAGGAGCCTAAGGGGAGGAAAAAACAATTTTCATTTAATCCTTGCTGGGGGACGTGTTCCAGAATACCAAACCTCGTGCGGTTGGCCCACTGGGTTTAATAACCCATCTCCCTGTACAAACAGACTCCCGTTCCTCTCTCGCCTTACAAGAATGAGACAGAAGACGAAGTAACAGTCAGTCAGTTGATATACAAGGAAGAGACGGAGCTCAGAGAGAGAGAGAGAGAGAGAGAGAGAGAGAGAGAGAGAGAGAGAGAGAGAGAGAGAGAGAGGATACACGAGCCAATTGCCGGGCAGTAAAACTGTAAACACACACACACACACACACACAAAATGCAGGCGTGCATGAGACGGTCTCAAAGGGCGATGATGCACATCCCTCACGGATGCAGAGAAGCCCCAGCCTCCCTTCCCTTACCCCCACCCCACCCACTCGGGGTCCGCTCCACACACGGCATCCCAACACTTCAACTGCTCATTAAGCCCCACAGTCTATTAAGGCACGGAGTCACGTGGTCTGCGTCCTTGCACCACAGACACACAGACACACAGACACACACACACACACACACACATGATGTTTGAACACATTCTTTTAGGAAAGTTGGAACACTCTCCCTCTTCTATTTCATATATATATATATATATATATATATATATATATATATATATATATATATATATACAAAATACAATATAATAAAAACCACTCGTAAATCAGTGGACCATTCTTAACACCACCGTCACCTCCTGCCGCCAGAGATCCCTCGTCCCCATGTTGTAGTTCGACACCACAAAAAAAATACCATCATCCCAGCTGGTACAGACAGCCAACCACAGTGTACGTCATTAATGGTAAGTTGTTTACTACAACAGTGCTTGTTGTAAAGGTTGTGTGGTTATTACAATTACCATTTACTATTATCACTATTGCTCCCCACACAAACCCACAATAAGCGTGAACTCCCCACACAATCCCACAACAAACGTAAACTCCCCAACACAATCCCACAATCAGCACACCATCTTGAGACTGAAAAACCACTGGTGGGGATTCACCATTCAGCGTTCCCCTGTGTGGTCGCAACCCGCACGACGGGCAAAATTCTAAATTACAAATTAGACGTTTGCGTGTCATTCTCGTGTGGCTGACGCAGACCCACCACCCTCCTCCTCCTTCTACTACTGCTACTGCCACAGGCCCAGAGGGAGTGGAGATGGCCCATCATCCGGTCCATTTGGACCACAAGAAGCTATAAAGATAAACCCTCAACCATTTAGATAATATGGGGAGAGAGGGGAAGAAGAGGTGGTGGTCTGTGCACAGACCATACAGGGATATGGGTAAGGGGATGAGGTCTGTTTGAGGAGGATATAGGCTATGGCCAAGGGTTGTAGGGAGAGGTTTGTGTGTGGGCCATATTGGACCATGGGTAGTGGGGAGAGGTCTGTTTGAGAGACCATACAGAGGTGGTGGGGGAGAGGTCTGTGTGTCGGCCAGATTGGAGCATGGGTAGTGGGGAGAGGTCTGTTTGAGGACCATATAGGACCATGGGTAGTGGGGAGAGTCTGTTTTGAGGACCGTACAGGACCATAGGTGGTGGGGAGAGGTCTGTGTAATGGGCCATAGGTCGCTGAGATAGTCTTGCAGGTGAAACAATTACAGCTACGAACATTATGCATAATGAATGAACAATGTGTGGCCATAGTGACCTTAAACAGCCCAATACGTAGGGCAATTCGGGCTACGGTGAGTAGGAACTGTCGTGTTTATGGTCCACTACGACACGGAGTTATTAGGGATATATATATATATATATATATATATATATATATATATATATATATATATATATATATATATATATATATATTATATATTATCCCTGGGGATAGGGGAGAAAGAATACTTCCCACGTATTCCCTGCGTGTCGTAGAAGGCGACTAAAAGGGGAGGGAGCGGGAGGCTGGAAATCCTCCCATCTCGTTTTTTTTTTTTTTTAATTTTCCAAAAGAGGGAACAGAGAAGGGGGTCAGGTGAGCGTATTCCCTCAAAGGCCCAGTCCTCTGTTCTTAACGCTACCTCGCCAATGCGGGAAATGGCGAATAGTATGAAAGGAAAAAGATATATATATATATATATATATATATATATATATATATATATATATATATATATATATACGCGAGAATGATAAATCATTTAAATTTGTGTTGAACGGATATTACTGTCGGCCTCGGTGTTGCCATACGCAGGACATACTATAAACGTCATCTTACTGGTACACAGTGAACAGAGGATCGGGTTATTTCGCACCGTATTAGCCAGTCAAAGCCGACCTGATAATACATTTGACATAGTTTATAGCGCTGTTTTGTCTCCTCGGCGTGAAAGGAATTATAGTGTTATGTGCTGGTAATATGGCTCGCTGGCGTTCCGGCAATATCAGTGATATACGCCACTCAATCACTTTGCAGTTTAATACGTTCAAAAGCCGTCCCGTCGTTCTCAAGGGTCGTACCGTCGTGGTCAAGGGTCGTACTGTCGTGGTCAAGGGTCGTACCGTCGTGGTCAAGGGTCGTACCGTCGTGGTCAAGGGTCGTACCGTCGTGGTCAAGGGTCGTACCGTCGTGGTCAAGGGTCGTACCGACGTGGTCAAGGGTCGTACCGTCGTGGTCAAGGGTCGTACCGTCGTGGTCAAGGGTCATACCGTCGTGGTCAAGGGTCATACCGTCGTAGTCAAGGGTCGTACCGTCGTGCTCAAGGTTTCGTACCGTCGTGGTAAAGGGTCGTACCGTCGTGCTCAAGGGTTCATATCGTCGTGTTCAAGGGTCGTACCGTCAAGCTCATGGGTGGTAGTCACGCTCACGTAGTCGTACTGTACCGTCGTGCTCAACTAACCTGATTCATAACCTCTGCAGCTGATTGGATGAAGCCACAAAAGCGATTCCAAAGATACCACACTAACCATCTTCACACACACACACACACACACACACACGGATCAAAGAGCTTCATTCGAATTATCTCACGAAGCGCTTGGCTTCCACAGTGAAACACCTCTTCACCAGAGCAATAAATCTATAAAATAATTAAAGAAATATCAAAATATTAAAAGCATTATCTAAATGTACCATTACTTAAAACCATTATGACTCTTGAGATGATAAACTAAGGAACAGGTTGGTCAAATATTATCGGACAGTCTCATAAAAAAGGAAAGCTTCGATGAAGGGTATGGTCGGTGTGTTCGAACGTTCCGAACCCAAACGATTCTTCTTAAAAGCTAAATTAACATTCTTTAAAATCCTAACTTAGTGTTAAATATACCAAGATACACAATAAACATCACGGTTTACCAAATGGCGTCCTAGCTACGTCTCTTTCGTTGTATATCAACTGACTGTTATATTTCTCTCTCGAGTCTCCCATGATGATGATGTGACTATTACACGAAAGTGCACTTGGGAACTTATCGTGTTCCATTTCCCCTTGGACTTACAGGAACAGAGAAGAGGGCCATGTGAGGATATTCCCTCAAAGACCCAGTCCTCTGTTCTTAACGCTACCTCGCTATCGCGGGAAATGGCGAATAGTATGAAAGAAAAAGAAATATATATATATATATATATATATATATATATATATATATATATATATATATATATATATATATATATATATAACACCAATAGCAGTTAAATGCGATGTATCCGTCTCAATACTTAATGTTATACAATGCTCCTAAGTTCGCTTCCAAAGCGTGTGGTGCACCACGCAATAAGATACGAACCCTTGACCGGGAGTGTTAGCACCAAGGTCAGTGGGTGACGGAACAACCCCCCACCACCAGCTACTTAGTAGTTCAAGCTCATTTGATCGTTCAAGTTGTTGTGTTGTTTTTGTTGTGTTGTTGTTCTTGTATAAGGTGTCCTGTGTTATTAGGTATAGAATCTATGCCACGACTTCGGTGTGATGCATCTCTGGCTTCAGTAGACCTGGAATAGATGAACATATTTCCCACAGCTGTGAACAGATGACCACATTTCCTCCAGTTATGAACATATGAACACACTAGTTCTAGCTATGAACAGATTTGTCCCAGCTATGAACACATGAACACATTTCCTCCAGTTATGAAGATGAACACATCTCTCCCACGCATAAACATATGAACACATTTCTCCCATCTATGAACATCTCTCCCACCTATGACCATATGAACGCATCTCTCCCAGCTATGAACATATGAACACATTTCCCCCAGCCCCCACCAAGACTCAACACAATTCACAATTTAGCATGACACATTAAGCTGTAAATAGGACCAAATTCGTAACACAGTAAACCCCGGCTGTTCATCTTTTCCTTGGGCAGAACCCGATATAATATTACATCCACATAACCAAGACTAAGACGTTCTACAAGCAAGAGTGTTCAAAATTCAAGAGGTGGACACAAAAAAACTGATGAGTGATTGCTTTCAACTGTAGCATGTCTCTCTAGACCTACCCTGGATGTGAGAGCAGGGCTTCATATTCTAAGAACACTGAAGTCCTTTGCAAAATCGGGGGCGTCGGTTTAC
The DNA here is from genome assembly GCF_036320965.1 of Panulirus ornatus. NCBI lineage: Eukaryota > Metazoa > Arthropoda > Malacostraca > Decapoda > Palinuridae > Panulirus > Panulirus ornatus. The sequence goes on from NC_092296.1 coordinate 2,132,880, forward strand.
GACAGGAGAATCAGACATCTGATCCAGTCTCCCATTTTCTACAAGGTAGGACTAAGCTGTTTGTTTCGTGTGGGGTTTCACAACCCGTCGTAACGAGAACAAAACACAGGATTCCTATGGTACAGCATTACCTCACGTGAGCCTACTGCTCTGGGGAACTCAGAGAGAGTTATTCTCAATTGATAAGCTTAATAGTAAGCAATGATTCAAGCTTAATAGTAAGCAATGATTCACAGCTTGAACGTTCAGAAAGCATTTTGAATCAGGCGTAATACTCCATCTCTCTCCCTACGGTCAAGAAATTCCAGTTTTTTCCTCCTCCCTCCATCGCTTGTCGACTACATGTAAACACACATTTCCCGCTAAAAAAAAAAAAAAGATTGAATAATGATTTCCCGCCAAATCTTAAAAAACAAACTCGGTCATAAACAAACGTGTGTGTGTGTGTGTGTGTGTGTGTGTCCAAAATCTTGTGTTTATCTCACCACTGCGATAACCCAGTGGGGAAAAATAGAGGAAATCTCGAGAAAGGAACTCATATATATATATATATATATATATATATATATATATATATATATATATATATATATATATACACACCAGCCGCCATCACCACAGCGACTAGCAGCTACACTCGGCTGGCCAATGGCAGCTCAATATACATAACGGCATCCCGGTAGCCCGCTTTGCCAACCACAGAAAATGGAGGCTAATCTCCAATCACCTTCAGGGGGAAAATGTAATCTCCGCCAGGCTCACCTGAGAGACAAACACAAACAGGAACACATGCTCATGTACATATACCATACGTATATATGACACACACGTGAAACACACGGACACGACCAAAAACAAACATGGGCAGACAAATGGCGTCTGCTATCCATTACATAATCACAAAACAAAGACACTAGAGAGGAGGAGGAGGAGGATGAGGAGGAGGTGTTCTCCACCCATGACCTGCCTCACTTGGCCCTCCCTGACCCATGGCCTTCCCACACGAGGGACCAGCGTGTGTTGTGTGTGTGTGTGTGTGTGTGTGTGTGTGTGTGTGTGTGTGTGTGTCTTCAGGCGAGTATATGATCATGACGCCCCCTGACGAACGGCTGCAGCAGAACCTGCTCAGTGGGGTTGGGGGAATGTCCACGACTCCGTCAGGAGGCACACCTATACAATACGTCCCTCTCCCTCCAGCCCGTATACATACACTGCCCTCAGGTCCTGCCCACATACACTGCCCTCAGGTCCTGCCCACATACAATGCCTTCAGGTCCTGTCCACATACACTGCTCTCAAGTCCTGCCCACATACACTGCCCTCAGGTCCTGCCCACATACACTGCCCTCAGGTCCTGCCCACATACACTGCCCTCAGGTCCTGCCCACATACACTGCCTTCAGGTCCTGCCCACATACACTGCCCTCAGGTCCTGCCCACATACACTGCCCTCAGGTCCTGCCCACATACACTGCTCTCAGGTCCTGCCCACATACACTGCCCTCAGGTCCTGCCCACACACACTCCACACACACACACACACACACACACACACACACTTTCTGATTAAATATTCAAATTCTTTAAATTACGTTATTCACTTTTGACATCCACATTAAACGTACGTACAGACAATACAGACATACAGACAAGGTTATTAACATATGCAAATGAGATCCCCTTTACGACCAGCAATTAAAAAAAAAAAAAAGTGAAATTGAAGATTTAATTTGATTTTTGATTATTCCGATACTCGATCATGTATCGGTGGTAAATCTGACAGACAAGTCCGCTTTATCGGGCCGGTCTAAGACACGGCCCATAAACTGGGGGTTGGGAGCCGTGCCTATAAAACTGCAAAATCGGGAAAAGATCCGATTTAAAAAAAAAACCTAGCCTTAATGATCCGGAGTCAACGTGCCGATATAACCAGCGGGGTCACTGTTCCGATATAATGGGGGGGGGGGGTACTGCGCCGATATAACGAGCTAGGGTCAATGTGCCGATATAATGGGGGGTTTATTAAGCCGATATAACGAACTGGGGTCATTGTGGCGATATAACCAGCAGGGTCACTGTGCCGATATAATGGGGGGTTACTGCGCCGATATAACGAGATGGGGTCAATGTGCCGATATAATGGGGGGTTTATTAAGCCGATATAACGAACTGGGGTCATTGTGCCGATATAACCAGCGGGGTCACTGTGCCGATATAATGGGGGGAGGGGGTTTACTGCGCCGATATAATGAGCTAGGGTCAATGAGCCGATATAACCAGATGGCTCTTATAGTTCATCAAATACCGTCACAGATGGCGCTCAGGGTCATGAGTACGATATGCGGGTTCTCAAATGTTCAGAAAAAAAAAAAAAACTGCATGTGACTTGACCTGGAAGTTAACGTACGTGTGTGCTTGTTCATCAAATGCAATTTGAACATTTGTTGAACTAAAGGGGAAAAAAAAGGGGGGGTTTCTATTCTTTGAGTGTGGACCCTTGATGGGGTCTCGTGTGTGTGTGTGTGTGTGTGTGTGTGTGTGTGTGTGTGTGTGTGTGTGTTCCGTCCTATATAGGGGAGGGGAGGAAGGGGGAAAGGAGGGGGTTATTGGTTCCACGTGATAAGACCCATCAGAGATAAGGGAGATAAGAAGATGGGATACCCCCAGTGAGAGGTCTGAAGTGCGTTGTCAAGTGAGAGAGAGAGAGAGAGAGAGAGAGAGAGAGAGAGAGAGAGAGAGAGAGAGAGAGAGAGAGAGAGATGGACATGTATAGAGAGGAAGACAGATGGATGGAAAGAAGGTGATGGGATACAATGAAGGAGGGCAAGAAGGAACAGAAATACAACTGCTCCTGCTCCTGAAAGCACCTGTGATGGTGACGGACCATCCCACAGGTGGAGGGAGGAGGGAAGAAGGAAGGCAGGCGTGAGTGAGTGAGGGAACGTGTCTGGTAAGTCTACCAACGCCCCTGACGCGGGGCTCTGGATCCGTCGCAGGTAAGGCAGACGACACGACCTGTGCGTGGGAGGAAGGGAGGGAGGGAGGGAGATACCCATCCCTCGGGCTCCGACGCAGTCAAGGGACGACAGATCACACTCCACCAACACAACGACGGCGACAGAGTCGGACGACCGCCTCCCCCCGGCGTCGTATAGAGCAAGATGAAGGGAGGCGGGGAGGGTGTAATAAGGGTAGCTCAGTGTCGCAACACTTAGGGATAGTGCGACACTTGCCCAGGGAGGTGTGGGGGTGGGGTGTGGATAAGTAAGTCACCGACACCACAGGTGTAAAGGTCTGTGAGGAGAGGGCAAAGGTCACGGGCTTGGGGGGGGGGGATAGTGGGGCTTTACTTATACACACACAGTTACGTCAGGGGGATCGGCGCAAACACTCACTTAAGTCGGTCAGATCTTGGCTGCTCTTCTCTGTGACCTTTCTGGGGGGAGGAGGAAAGAAAATAACATAAATAGATGTTCCACAAATGTGATGGAAGGTGGATTAATTACAGACTACTTGGAATCCGACCGACGTTTTGGGCGGAATGCATTGGCCCCAAGAGAACAAAATGACCTTTGAGTCAATGGCCCTTGGATCGACCGAACAAATGGCATTCTAAGCACAATGAATGGTCTTCGAAGAGCCAGCATTAGACGGAAAGACATAAATTTCTTCTTGGAACTAATTCAAAAGGCTATCATGCATGCATGAGTGGTTCAACTAACTGCTTAGCTGACATCTAACACACACACACACACACACACAAACAGTATGTAAGTTTTGCCTTACAAAAACCAATCTTGGAGAAAGGCAACAAAGTGTGTGTGTGTGTGTGTGGCTTATGGGGGTCGCCGATGGCGCGCGGCAAGGTCCAATTCTGGAGCCACTGATCTTCTTGATCTGTGCGAATGGTCTGCCAAGAGGATTGGACTTCCAACTGAATATGTTTGCAGATGATGCCTAAGCCATGAGAGAAGGAGGAAGAAGAAGAAGAAGAAGAAGAAGAAGAAGAAGAAGAAGAAGAAGAGAAGAAGAAGAAAGACTGCAACAGATTACAAAGAGACCAACACAAACTCTAAAATTGCTCAGATAAATATAGATGGAGAAATTCGCCCCCTTCAACCCCAGGTGAAAATCCAAATTACTGAGGATTGGATAAGGCAGAAAAGTTAAGCCACCATATGAATATTATCATCTAACAGGAAATAAGCCAAACGGATCTTGTTAAAAGGACTTTGGGAGTTGCCCCACAACCTGGCGCCTGCGTAACATATTAGAACAGTGATAGAAAACGGCATACTGTCTCTCCGCTGGAACATACCAGAATAACATTCATGTTGACAAAATAAATGTTCAACGAAGCTGTTTCTATTATCCCACGTCAAGCCGAAACTATAATGCGCTCCTTCAGTTTGGTCACCGTACTTAAAGAAGCGAAAAGAGTTAATAGAGATGGGCTAGAGGAAAGCAACAGATGGGACTGGAGTTAAAGAGAAATGAGTTACATTGCAAAATCTAAAGGACTCCAAAGTTCGGCACTTGACATCCCGCATGGCCACATGCCAGTCAATATTTTCATGCGATTTACAGCATGCAACTTTCTCTTTGCTCTTCTCTCTCTCTC
>NC_092296.1:2142500-2152500 GCF_036320965.1 Panulirus ornatus
CACCACCCGATTAAGACAGATGCGGACGAGCAGAGAGAGAGAGAGAGAGAGAGAGAGAGAGAGAGAGAGAGAGAGAGAGAGAGAGAGAGAGAGAGAGAGAGAGAGACCCATTTTCTAATACTGTTGAAAACCCGCAAGTTAACATATCAATAGAGACGACATTTGTAGCCAGCCAGATACAGGAGATATAAGACGAACAGGAGACATGTATCTTGCAAGATAAGGAGGGAAAAGAAGGGAAAAAAGAGATAAACTCTGATAAGAATATTTTGGACAGGGAGGAAAAATGAGGAACCATAAGTTTTCCCTAAGTTGATTAGATGTTAATCATCAGTTAAAAGACTAGCTAATCAGGATGGGAGAGGTGGATAGAAGAGCTATAGCGGATTATATAGATATATGACAGGAGCTGAATTCTAGGGATGTGGATAGAAGAGCTATAGCGGATTATATAGTTATATGATAGGAGCTGAATTCTAGGGATGTGGATAGAAGAGCTATAGAGGATTATATAGATATATGATAGGAGATGAATTCAAAGCTTTAAAAAAAAAACACTTATTCACTGTAGGGAAGACTATGGCACCTAACAATGGAAGGGCTGGATGTCGAAGAAATTATGAATGGTATAAAAACTGACAGCAATATATACTCTGTCTATGTTAAAACAACCCACATATATATGGCTTATGGCCACACAGAGAACTGTGTCCATATGTGCTGGAGAAAGACGACAAATCGATCAAAATAACATTCATTCACCAAGCAGAGAAAAGAGAAAAGCTATGCATACATTCGTTAAAGGTGATCGTGCCATCACAATGAGCTAGTACACACTCGCACTAGCGTGTGTGTGTGTGTGGCATGTACAACACAGGAAAATGATAAATCATGAAGTACAAGGCGACTTGAAGAAGAACTACATGACTGGGAGACAACATGGGTACGGGATAAGGTCATGCAATTGCTTATATCTCTCTCTCTCTCTCTCACCCAGCTTCCATGGGAAAGTGAACTCCACCAGAGACTAAAGAGATGGATGGGAGAGATTGTCTGAGTGTATTCCTGGACTTACAGAAAGAAAGCTTTATGACACTGTGCCATACCGGGGGCTAAATGAGACGACAGAGCTAAAGGTAGGATTCAGGATATAGGATCTTCCACGAGAAAGAGTTTCTTAATGGGAGGGAACATGGGCGTGCCTCAAGGTCTGGTCCTGGGTCCTCTGCTATTCCAGGCGCGTTTACTCCGAATGGAGTTGGACTCTAAGCCACGTTTGCGGACGCCAAGGTCATGGGAGATGTGAAAAACGACGACGATTGCTTTCGGCTTTACGAGGAGGAGGGGGGGAAAACCTTGGCAAACTCCAAACTTAGTCTGATGAATGAATGATGAGAGTTAATGTGGGCGAATGTGACGTGAAGATGGGACATACTGAGAGAAGACCTCGGCGTATTATTCCCAACTGGGGAAATAAGCTACGGGAATCTTGTGTGTGTGTGTGTAACAGAGAGACCCAAGGGTGAGCACTCTGTGCCACACTTGTCACCAAAGATCGGCATCAGAGCGCTGTCGTACTCAAGGATCGTACCGTCGTGTTGAAGTATAACTCCAGGTCAGTTCTAAGATCACTGGCATACATCTCTCAACGTTATATATATATATATATATATATATATATATATATATATATATATATATATAACTCATGTCTGTTGTACCCTTGACGGTATAATAATCTCTCTGTGAAATGACAGACATACGCTACGGTTGATAGACAGGTTATATGGAGGCTAAGTGACTAACACCTTCATCTGTAGACAGAAGTGCAGAGGAAAGGACAGAGGGGACGGGGGGAGGGGGGGTGAACAGATGTGCGGAGGAAAGGACAGAGGGGTCGAAGGACAGGCAATAGACAGGAGTGTTGGGCGGCGCGTCCTAGCCGAGATACACGAGGACAGGAGACCTTCGCAAATAGACGGAGAGAGACGGAGGGAGGCCGCTGGCAAGCACCAGGCTGGAGCCGAGCGATGAGATTGCTTGTTGAGAGAGAGAGAGAGAGAGAGAGAGAGAGAGAGAGAGAGAGAGAGAGAGAGAGAGAGAGAGAGAGAGAGAGAGAGTGGGGTCACACTGATAACTTTGTCCACCAGAGTGTTTGTGTTATCCGGATGTTCTCTCTCTCTCTCTCTCTCTCTCTCTCTCTCTCTCTCTCTCTCTCTTTAAACCCTTCGACACTGCAAGGATATCTGGGGCATGTGCGTCACTGTGAACTATATCTTCAACAGCAACTTGAGCTATATAACCCGAGTGTGTGTATCATATATATATATATATATATATATATATATATATATATATGGATGTGTGTGTGTGTGTGTGTGTGTGTATTGACATATCTGTCATATAGGATAAGGGGATATTCAAATCTCATTTTCTTCATCTTCCCAGCGGCGGTGGAAAACTGGACCATCTGACGTTTTCAGCGGAAGCATTGTTCCTCAAACCGTCGACGAATTAGTGAGGGGGGTGCTGGGGGGGGGGGGGGGGGCAGAACATGTGATTAGAAGAGGTCAACCACAAGCCAAGTTCTCTACACGTGGTGCCATTTAAACCATTTGTACAAAGTCTCTTAAGCGGTTTATTAGCACAGAGGTGATGCAAAGACAGAAATATGAATTAATTGCAATTAACAATCATGAGTCTCTCATGCGTTTATATACATAATTGACTGCCATTTCCCGCGCTAGCGACGTAGCGCCAGGAATAGAGAAGGGAAGCCCAAATCCGCGCCCGTCCATTCTGTAGCTGTCATGTGTAATGCACCGAAACCACAGCTCCCTATCGACAACCAGGGCCCACAGACTTTTCCATGGTTTACCCTGCAGGCTTCAAATGCCCTGGTTCAGTCCACTGACAGTATGTCGACCCCTGTATACCACGTCGTTCCAATTCATTCTATCCCCTGCACGCCTTTCACCCTCCTGTAAGTTCAGGTTATCTATCTAAGGTTTATGGCTGAACCAAATACTCATCATCTGTGACTCACGACTCATTAAGCAGTGTTGGTGGATGACGAGTCTTTGCCTGCCTCTTTGGTGGCTTCGGTGTGAGGACCTCGGTTCGATCCCCAGAAGGTCGCAAACCCCAGGGTTCGTCAATTCATAAACCAAGAAGGGGTTGTGACTTCGTCTACCCCTAGACGACGAGGTTGTGAGGCGCGTGAGGAGAGGTGAGGAACACCGTCCTCATAATCCCTCATCTCCCTCCTCATCATCATCACCTACGCTAGTTAAGCCATCGCCACCCCCCTTAATCACCCTCGTCCGGGAATGACGACCTCCCCCCCTCCTCCTCTCCCTCATGAAATCACCTTATACTCACATCGTTTGATGTGTCTCCTCCCCCGACCCTACCCTCCCACTCCAAGGCGCAGTGACCCCTGACCTCACCTCACACTCAACCGAAGCCTTGAATCAGGCTCTGTGTGTGTGAGCGCCCGTTTACCCATGAGGAACCAACATACCCATGCATGGATGACAGAATCAAGCAGCAACGCTGTCCAATGACACTACACAGACGACACAGGCACTAAGCGTCCTCTCAGACACCTTAGGTTAAATCAGTGACCTAACCTGCAACCAAGACCATCAATTGAACCCGTGAGATAACTGAAGTTCTCTTAAAGGAGCTTATCATCCTTATCTATCTATCTGTTTTTAATCTCCTTCTCTATCATTCCCTCGTCTCATATGGGAACTTTCTATCTTTTTCTATTCTATCTATCTGTTTCTAACTCGTTATCGATATATCTGTTCCTATCTCCTTATCTATCATTCCCTCGTCTCATATGGGAACTTTCTATCTCTTTCTATTCACTCTATCTGTTTCTATCTCGTTATCTATCTATGTTTCTATCTCCTCATCTATCATTCCCTCGTCTCATATGGGAACCTTCTATCTTTTTCTATTCTATCTGTTCCTATCTCGTTATCTATCTATGTTTCTATCTCCTCATCTATCATTCCCTCGTCTCATACGGGAACTTTCTATCTTTATCTATCGTCTATCTATGTCTCTATATCCTTATCTATCATTCCCTCGCCTCATATGGGAACTTTCTATCTTTATCTATTATCTATTTCTATCTCGTTAGCTATCATTCCCTCGTCTCATGGTTAGCGTCTGATCTCACGACTCCACTAGAATCAGGATTAACATCTGGTGTACATGCTGGACGCTTAAATCTCCTTCCCTGGGCATAATCCAATCAGCGTAAGCCACTTTCCCTAAGCTGGGCGTAGGTGAGTGGAGAGGAAAGGGAGGTGGGGAGGAGGAGAGGGAGGGGGGTTGTAGGTCACTGTACATGTTTCCCATGTAACGTGTGGCCTTGTGTGTGTGTCGGGGGGGGGGGGGGAGCTATCAGGTGGAGGGGAAGACTTGGCACAAGGTTCACCTCCCACTTGGCAAGGTGCGAAAGGTCTTCGATCTATCTCCACCCCCCCTCGATTAATCTCTATCTATCTCACCGACCGCCCACCTCTCCCCCTTCCTATTTCGGACTCTCTCTCTCTCTCTCTCTCTCTCTTGCGGAGTTTTTCTGCCAGCCCTCCAACCACGACCCTGAGGGGAGGAGCTGGTGAAGACCCTTAGGGGGACAGGAATCAAGGGAAGACCTGTGGAAGACTTGGGGACCACTCCTCAGGAAGACCATGAGAAGACCCGTCTGTCTGTCCGTTCGCTGACCATCACATCTATCACCGTTTTCCCGTCAGTCATCAACCTCATCTCTGTTTCCCTCTCTATACTTCTTTATTCTCTTTCCCGCCTCCGTTACCTACTCGTCCTCTCTCCCTTGCTTCTCCTCCCGTTCCACTTGCCTCCTTCCCACGCCATCCTTGCTCTGAGGGAGACTTTATCATATATTTATATACACCCCTGGGAGACAGAAGGGCAGGGAGCCTGACACTGCGAGTGGTGATGTTGCAAGGGAGAAAGAAGGGTGTGAGGAAAGGCGTGAGGAAGGGCGTTTCACCCTGGTTGTGCTTGTTCTCCACGACCGTCGCTCCCTACTGCTAGCGTGAAGGGCTCCCTTCAGTGGGTGTCTATATACCCTGTGTGTATTCATCTATATGTACTGTGCGGGGGAGGGAGTTCTACACTCGTGGGGCCCCATCTCTTGTACTGTACGGCTAAGGAGTTCTACACTCGTGGGGCCCCATCTCTTGTACTGTACGGCTAAGGAGTTCTACACTCGTGGGGCCTCATCTCTTGTACTGTACGGCTAAGGAGTTCTACACTCGTGGGGCCCCATCTCTTGTACTGTACGGCTAAGGAGTTCTACACTCGTGGGGCCCCATCTCTTGTACTATACGGCTAAGGAGTTCTACACTCGTGGGGCCTCATCTCTTGTACTGTACGGCTAAGGAGTTCTACACTCGTGGGGCCTCATCTCTTGTACTGTACGGCTAAGGAGTTCTACACTCGTGGGGCCTCATCTCTTGTACTGTACGGCTAAGGAGTTCTACACTCGTGGGGCCTCATCTCTTGTACTGTACGGCTAAGGAGTTCTACACTCGTGGGGCCTCATCTCTTGTACTGTACGGCTAAGGAGTTCTACACTCGTGGGGCCTCATCTCTTGTACTGTACGGCTAAGGAGTTCTACACTCGTGGGGCCTCATCTCTTGTACTGTACGGCTAAGGAGTTCTACACTCGTGGGGCCTCATCTCTTGTACTGTACGGCTAAGGAGTTCTACACTCGTGGGGCCTCATCTCTTGTACTGTACGGCTAAGGAGTTCTACACTCGTGGGGCCTCATCTCTTGTACTGTACGGCTAAGGAGTTCTACACTCGTGGGGCCTCATCTCTTGTACTTTTCCTAATATCATAAATCTTTTTCATCTGCTTCGTGCCTAAATTCACAACATCACAACTCAGTTTATTCCCTTCATTTTCTGTTCATAACAGCATTTATTTACCATCTCCATAACAAATCTTTTGCTCTGTTATGACCTTTAGTGTGTGTATGTATGTGTGAGTGTGAGTGTGTGTGTGTGTGTGTGTGTTTGTGCGAGTGTGTATGTGTGTGAGTGTTTGTGTGTGTGTGTGTGTGTGTGTGTGTGTGTGTGTGTGTGTGTGTGTGTGTGTGTGTGTGTAAAGACTCCATCAATTTTCACTTCATATCGCTTCCAGCTTGGCAGGCACTGGAGGCGATTACTGGCTGGCTTTCATACAGAATCCAGACCGAATCTATGTTAGAGAGTTGGAGACCCAATCCACGACCTCTTGGAGGGCGTGTGGAAATATTCAACTGTGTTTCACAACCTTTCGTCTGGATTTTCCCAACCGCTCCATCAACCAGGGAACTTGAACTGAACCCTTGAACTGACCCTTTGAACTTCGAGGAGAAGTTCTAACTGACCTTATGCCCCTCGTTGCTTCGGAGGTGTGGAAGCGGTGTAGTTGACCAACTCAATCCAGTTTCCAGACGTTCATGGACACGCTCTCCAGATTTTCTTGAGACTGGAAAGTGCTCTTACATGTGTCCAAGGTCATCTTTTCTCCCCCCACATCTTGTCATCTCCTGGGGAGGGGGGGGGGGTGTCTTCAGCAACCCAGCCAAAGCTTCCAGTGGGCCCCAGCCAGACATAGCCAGACATCGTTAACTCCCCCCCCCCCCCCCCCACTCCTTTTCCCTCGCTGGCATTTCAGTCGGTCCTCAGGTACGTAGAAGAGGTAAGGAAACTGGCACTGGCATTGGATCTGGACTTCCAGTAATACCATAAAAAAGAAGAAAGAGATCCCCAAAAGAAGAAAGAGATCCCCAAAAGAAGAAAGAGATCTCCAAAAGAAGAAAGAGATCCCAAAAGAAGAAAGAGATCCCAAAAGAAGAAAGAGATCTCCAAAAGAAGAAAGAGATCCCCAAAAGAAGAAAGAGATCTCCAAAAAAGAAAGAGATCTCCAAAAGAAAAAAGAGATCTCCAAAAGAAGAAAGAGATCCCAAAAGAAGAAAGAGATCTCCAAAAGAAGAAAGAGATCTCCAAAAGAAGAAAGAGATCTCCAAAAGAAGAAAGAGATCTCCAAAAGAAGAAAGAGATCTCCAAAAGAAGAAAGAGATCTCCAAAAGAAGAAAGAGATCTCCAAAAGAAGAAAGAGATCTCCAAAAGAAGAAAGAGATCTCCAAAAGAAGAAAGAGATCCCCAAAAGAAGAAAGAGATCTCCAAAAGAAGAAAGAGATCACCAAAAGAAGAAAGAGATCTCCAAAAGAAGAAAGAGATCTCCAAAAGAAGAAAGAGATCACCAAAAGAAGAAAGAGATCTCCAAAAGAAGAAAGAGATCTCCAAAAGAAGAAAGAGATCTCCAAAAGAAGAAAGAGATCACCAAAAGAAGAAAGAGATCTCCAAAAGAAGAAAGAGATCTCCAAAAGAAGAAAGAGATCTCCAAAAGAAGAAAGAGATCCCCAAAAGAAGAAAGAGATCTCCAAAAGAAGAAAGAGATCTCCAAAAGAAGAAAGAGATCACCAAAAGAAGAAAGAGATCTCCAAAAGAAGAAAGAGATCTCCAAAAGAAGAAAGAGATCTCCATAAAGATTTGTGTGTGTTCCTTAGAGCGTTATAATCAGCCCTTCTTATCCTCACTGGAAGAATTTGGTTTCCATGAAGGTCTGTCGCCTGGAAAAGACTCTCCCTTCCCTGCATTTTATCCGTTCCATCTAACTGTTCCAGCAGCTTCCTCAATCATCTTACCTCCCCCTTTTTTTTTTTTTTTTTTCTTTTCGTCGTCTGTGAAGACACAGGTCCCCAACTTGACGAATGCAGCTATAGTACGTCAAGTGAGCATTTTTTTACGTCCTGAAATCTAATGGTTCAACTTTACGGCACTGGCTGGCGTGGGCTGTGTGTGTGTGTGTGTGTGTGTGTGTGTGTGTGTGTGTGTGTGTGTGTGTGTGCGTGCGCGTGTGTGTGTGGTGTTACGGACGCTGGACAGACCTCTAGTGCAACCTACTGAAGTGACAATGTGGTAATAGACAGATAGATAGATAGACAATATATAGCTTTTTCTTTTATACTATTCGCCATTTCCCGCATTAGCGAGGTAGCACTATGAACAGAGAACTGAGCCTTTGAGAGAATATCCCCACTTGGCCTCCTTCTCTGTTCCTTCTTTTAAAAAAATCATAAACGAGAGGGGAAGATTTCCAGCCCCCCCCCGCTCCCTCCCCTTTTAGTCGCCTTCTACGACACGCAGGGAATACGTGGGAAGTATTCTTTCTCTCTTATCCCCAGGGATGATATATATATATATATATATATATATATATATATATATATATATATATATATATATATAGATAGATAGATAGATAGATAGATAGAGAGAGAGAGAGAGAGAGAGAGAGAGAGAGAGAGAGAGAGAGAGAGAGAGAGAGAATATCATTACCGTTTCTTGCTCTGTATCTTGCCACCAATATTTCCTGGGTTATCGGTCGGTGGGCAGCTCCAAGCCGGCAGCCTGGAAGTGGCGACTCGAACGTCACCATTGTAGACGAGAGGAGGAGGAGGAAGAAGAGAAAAAGGAGGAGAAGGAGGAGAAGGAGGAGGAGGAAGAGGACTTTGGGCGAGAGGAATATGCACCAATATAACAATAAACAGCCCACAGATACGGAGATCACAGATCAAGATAAGAACGACAGAAGGATGTATTAAACTAGATAACGAAGATAAGATAAAGGTGATAAGACGGGAGGAACCTTATCAATCATCAGGCCCCCTCCATGATGCGTCCACAGTTGGGGTAAACAAAGAGGCGATGCCAATGTCCACTGGGAGGTGCTGTCCCTCACACTGTACTGTCCTCCAGCAGATAACCTGGTCATAGACCATCAGGTCTTGTGTTATCTGTCCTTCCCATGTACTGTCCTCCAGCAGATAACCTGGTCATAGACCATCAAGTCTTGTGTTATCTGTCCTTCCTATGTACTGTCCCCCAGCAGATAACCTGGTCATAGACCATCAGGTCTTGTGTTATCTGTCCTTCCCATGTACTGGCCCCCAGCAGATAACCTGGTCATAGACCATCAGGTCTTGTGTTATCTGTCCTTCCCATGTACTGTCCCCCAGCAGATAACCTGGTCATAGACCATCAGGTCTTGTGTTATCTGTCCTTCCCACGTATTCCAATGATATTCCATCTCTATCTAACTATATCTATATCTATCACCATCTATCTGATCATTACCTCGGCTTCAGTAGAAGAGTGGGTCAAGCACATATAGAAGCAGAGACAGCAACCCTATACCAATATAGAAACAAAGAGATGTTCCGATCTCCATCACCGGAACTCATCTGCATACAACAACTGGGCCAGCCAAACCCACTGTATCGAGAGAGCTACAGTACTGTATCTCTCAGAACCTTCGCTAATACATCCAAAATACATCCAAAATACACAAGCAATAAGGAACAACAGAGAGCTAGGAACAGAGGACACTCTAACCTTTATGGACGTGGGTGGGCAAGAGGGTGTTATACACCTCAAGCATTCGAATATGAAGCAAAAAAAAAAAAGAATAATGTAGCACTAAGTATTGGAACTCCCCCATGCACGACCCAGTAGCTTGGCGTGCACACCCAAAAAGCTTTGACGAAAGCGTCGTCTCAAGCTTTGAAGCTGAAAGGATGGGAGAAACGGCGTTACGCTGGAAGCTTGAAGGCAAAAAGATTTCAAACGCACTAAAAGCTTAATCTTAAAAGATCACAAATACACCACTGGAAGCATGAACTTTCACGGTTTAAAATACATTGAAAGGGTGAACTTAGAAACCTAACCTTAAATGGAAGCTTGAACATAGATAAAAAATGACAGAAAGCTTATGCTTAAAGATACAAAAGTCTGGGTCTACACACACACACACACACACACACACACACACACACACAAGTATGCTTGCATGTATGTGTGTGTGTGTGTGTGTGTGTGTGTGTGTGTGTGTGTGTGTGCCAA